>NW_010417091.1:149782-155501 GCF_000710305.1 Buceros rhinoceros silvestris | reverse complement strand
TTTCTAAGTGAGCCTCATGATTTTTCTTGGCCTTTTCTTGGCCCCTTCTTGTGCCTGACCCCGCAGGGTCAGGCGGGCGCAGGCTGCAGTTCCAAGCAAAGCGTGGGCTGGAGGGCGATTAGGCCAGCAGAACCCACTTCTGCAACGTTTTTTTAATTATTATTATTTTCTGTTAAAAGTGAAATGGGATATTTGGTCAGCCTTTTGATTTATTGGCTGTGTGTGCTACTTGCATCCGAGAAGGTTCTGGAGAAGTGCTTCCGAAGCGCAGGGCAGGTGGGGCAGTGAGTGGCTGAACGGTGGCATGAACAGCCCTGGGTCCCCACAGCTCTGCAGCAGGTCTTCCCATCCCTCTCACACAAGAAGTAAGGAATGGTGCTTGCAGTTGCAGTTGTCTCCATGACAGTAATGGTGATAAAATATTTTAGAGGCTGTGAACACCTGAGAGCTGCCTTAACTGTAGGTACTGGTGGGAGGCTGGTAGTGCCCTGACGACTGGTCTGTATCTGAACTGGGACAGTAACCTTTCTAAAGGAAAAGTTTCCATCTGCGTATCTGGGCTCCTGGCATGACAGTAGTATTTTAGTTTTAAAGCTAGTTACCAGCTGTGCAGTGGGGTTTGGATGAGGAGGTTTTTTTGTAACCTGATAGCCTTGAACATGAAGTATTTTATTTTCCTTGCTGGAGGGTATATGAGTTGAGAGGTGCCGTGTATAACCAAGCGGCTAGAGATAAATTTAGGGAGGTGTATATATATACACATGCACTATTTCAATACAGTGACTGTAAGGATAGTAGAACATGTGGGCTTGTATCCGTTTAGGGCTTGCTGCCAGCTATCGTACAAGTGTATTTTTTAACCTGACCTCTTTGTCTTTCTCCTCTTTCCTACAAAGCTTGGCTTGAAGAGCGTAGATCTCAATGGGGTTATTCCTAACTGCCTGCAGCAGGGTCTGGATCAGACCCAAGGGGAGGGGAGTGAATAGGTCCCCAGTGGGTGTGAGTGACTTCCTCTCTTTCCCAGCAATCAACAAAGCCTAGCCTCCAGCCTCCTCACCTGTTCAGTTCTGCTCTTTCTCTCCCGCAATTCAATAGCTATTGTCAAGCCATAAGGCAGAGGCACGCAAGCAGCGTATGAAACTGCAGATGGGCAAGGCCGGGGATGCGTTTGCCTGGCGGCAGCTCTCCAGGTGGACCTTTGTTTGAGGCAGAAGAAGCCCTGAGAAAAACTTCCCCGTGCTGCTACACTGGGGTTTCTGCTGCTAGCTCAGCTTTCCTGCCTTGGGACAGCCTGGCTCTGATGTCCTTTCTGGACCCAGGACATCTGTGGGTTGCTTGGGCCATGCATAGTTCTCCCTGCCCCAGGGCTGGTTGGTTTCTAACCATTTTAACTGTGTTTTTCGCTAGAGCTCGGTTATGGGTACAGCTCTGAGTTCGTACTTTTTCTAGGCACGTGTAGTGCAATCAAGGTGCAAAAACTTTGTGTAACAATTGGAAGAAATGTTCAATTCTGGACTTTTTTCATTGTATTGGAATAAGGGAAAATTCACTGCAAATGAGTGAGTTGGACAGGTTTTTTGCAGGCTTCAGCTAGCTTCTTGCTTAAGCTCTTTACTTGAACAGGAGTTATTCTCTTTGTTTTGGGAGAGAAATTGCACTGTCAGGAGGGTACATGGCTCGCTGTAGCTAAGCCAGCACATTGAGTAACAGAGCAATTTGATCAAGTTGACTTAATTGAAATGGTGCATTGACAGCATGGGGGGATCTCTCTCCAGTCCAACTTGGAAATAACCCTGGCCATCAGAGTGTGCTCACTATCCAGAGTGAATGTTTGGTCAGGGTTCTTTTAACCACTGCATCAAATGCTTAATAGGACAGCTTGTTAAAAGTGAATACTGATAGAGGTTTGTTCAGAAACTGCTTCTCTCTGGGTGCTGTGATCAGACCGGTATGAAACCCGCTTGTCCTCATGTATCATGCTGGGGGATTACAGATGTTGCCTGAAAATACCTGGTTTTGCTGCTGTGGTGTTGCCTGCTAACCTGGGGGAGCCTAAAAAGATGCCAAAACATGATTGGATGTTCATGCGTGATTAAATCTGTCTGACAGCTCTTTCTGAAAACTCCCCCTCTTCTTCATCCAGTTACTCCACATTTGCCAACATCCTGATGCACATTTGAGTATGCAGATCTATGTGAAATTCTCAAACAGCTTTGCTGACAAGACATTTAGTCTGTTAGAAAACTAAGCATGTAGTTACCAATTTGCATGTTCAAAATGCTTGTAGCTACAATTTGAATTGCTCCGTCTGAAATCAGAAGTTTCACAGAGATCTTTAACAGATTTTGAATGGCAGTAGTTAAGATCAGCGCTTTAGTAAACAACTTCTGATTATCTTTTTAATTCATGTGAACATAATTTCAGCAGTCTCGATGCAGATCCCAGGCATCTCAGTTTTTTCCTGTAAGACCTCTTACGAAAAAACATCCAGGGGTTGTACATTTTGTGTGTACATGACATCAGAGAAGGTACCTCTTCTTGCTTTGCCCTGCCAGGACTCAAGTCCTCTCAGCCTCTTATTTGCAAGGTGGGAAGTCAGGGAGTTGTTTGCTTTTTGACGTGTAACCGCAACTGTGTGAAGCAAAACAAATAACCGGCAGCAGCTGAGGAGTTTGAAGGCAGCCAACTGCTTGTATTTCATTTAAAGGTCAGGGTCCAGTTAGCTGTGCTAATGTGCTAGCCTGCCTTCCCCTCTGACAGGCGCAGAGGTGCTCACAGGTGTAATTCTTTAGTGTCTGGGGCCTCTCTGAGGTTTCTTGTTATCGTTACAGGATCGTAAGCAATAAGGTACCTCCAATACTTCTTTTCCTACCCATTCCTCCTGCTGTTACCGTGGGTCATAGCACGGGTGATTTCCCTGGGTTGGGTATGGCAGGTGAACTGGAGAGGAGGTGGAGAGTACCCTGGCTGAGCTTCTTTGAGAAAACTGCACTTCAAAGGAGCAGTTGAAGACCCTTGCATGGCATCCCGGACTGAGCTAGGAGGACAGCAGTCTGGGTGCAGAGGCTCCTGCCTGGTCTGGTCGTAACAAAGCACTCAGTTATTTCAGGCTTTCAAACTGCTTTGTGATTGGCAAGAGCTGGGCACAGGGTGGAGGTTCAGCAAGACGAGACTCAAGGGCCAGTGCATTGACTGTACGTGTAAGTGGGGTTTATAGCTGCCGGATTTAAACTGCACTTGGTTCACCATAGCGGTGTTTGGTGTAGGGTAGAGATGCAGAGGTGTTAATAGAGATGGCGTGTTCTTGGAAGAAAATCGGCAGTGAGACTGGATGAAGGCCTCCTTCAGGAAAAAAAAAAAGTGTAGATAATTCATCTCCTCTATGCAATGAGGTTTCTGACTGCTGCACTAATTTAGTCCTTGTCAAAAATACCAAATCATGAAATAACACCACATGAAAGGTTGTTACTTCTAATATGGACTCTGACTGCGAGTATATGCAGCTATCGTGTTTGAAAGTAAATTGGGGACCTTTGGAAAACAAAATCACTGTATAACAAGGTGCAGACTATCTTTATAACCTTTCGCATCTGTTGTGAAGGAACGTGGACCATTCTTCCACAATTCCCTCTCTAGAGATTTGAGGCTCCTCTCGTAGAGGTGCTCTCTGCTGTTATATCCAAACCCAATTAATTTATCTAAATAACCTCACATTCATCCCACTTTTAACCACCTGCTTCAGAAGGTTTTGGTATTTTGAGTTTATATAGACCATGGCAGGACAATAAGAACTGGGGGCACTACTGGTTCTCACTGTGACTTTCTGTCTTGGCCAGTTGTGTAAGAACTGGACACCTTTTGAAAAATGTTATGGAATAAAAATGCTGAGGAATGAGTAGTGCTTCATATAATTTGCAGAAAGGCTGAGTTAATGTGACTGTCCATCAGTTTGGCTTTTTCCCAATTACGTAAAAACAACTGCAGTGATTTTCATCTTTACCACACGGAAACCTCAGCTCAGGATGGAAAAAGTTTCAGGAGGTGCTCCTCCAGCTCTGAGGTTTGCCTCTTTCCTCTGTTATGACTTCTGAATGAGCAGCATGTGCACATGACTGTCCAAGAGCTGTGTCTGTCCTCTAGCTTGGTGTAACTGTGACTGATTTCTATTTCAGAGCAAAGTAACGAATGTAAATGTTGTTTTCAGAGTGTTTTGGGCATGTAAGAAGCAAAAAATCAGCTTTACCAGCTGCTACTTTCTTCAGTGACTTTCACAGCAGTGTGAGACCCACCACATCCATTTTACAGACCTCAGCATCTTTCTTTGAGTGCAGAAAACGCGATGCATTGCTGTAGGAATGTATTACAGATCAATGCAATAAGCAAATATATCTTTTCCAAAAGAAACCTGAAGCCTGCAGAGAGGTCTTAAAATGTCTATCATCTAAATGACAACTATGACAAATGAGTGGTTATGTGGAGAGAAAATACGGTTTCTAATAGTCGTGCAGTAATCCTTCTGGCCCCACTGGCACACTTGGGGTAGGGAAATGAAGATGTTAATATAAGCTAATGGTTTAGAACAGAGCTGTGCTCTGCTGGGGATAACACAGGCTAGTCAACTTTTTCTGGTCAAAAATCCAGCTTGTTGGAAACTAGATATTTTTACAGTACTTCTGTTGATGAGCAGAGTTTTTCTTAGCTCATCAGTGTGCTGAACTCCTGGGCTGTCATAGATGTACAAGAAAGTAAAATCCTGATGCATAGTGAGGTACTCTGGAACTTCAACATCAAGAATTTGCAGGCTTTATGAATTTTATGCAAACTGTGCAGCTGGCATGGTAGATGGTGAAAGGATTGTGTTAAAGGCTGTTTCCATGGGATTTGGGATGCTCTGGATTTGCTGGTGGACATACTGCCTCTTCGGAGATGGAATCTGGAGAATCACTACCTTGATAACCTGGAGAATGACCAGTAATGCACAGAACTCTTTGAAGGATCCTGTTAGCTTGTCTCTAATAAGGAAACTATTAACAATTGCTGCAATGTCCTTTGGCCATGATATTCCATACTGACGGCAAAAGCATCTAATGAATAGTAGAATTAGAGCGTAGGTGAAGGCTAGGGGATCACTTTGGAAAACAAGAACAACTCTTCATTAAATTAAAAACAAGTATTCTTTTCTAAAAATAATAGAATATAGGATTTATAGAATGAAGTGTTTGTTTTGATTCCGTGGCCTTATCTTAGTCATTTGACATATAATGGATTCATTTGGGGAGTATGGTCTCATAAATGATTCATCTCGATTCCATTCTGAGAGCACAAGGATCTCGGTGTGATTGTGTGGAGAATCTGGGTAAACCTGAGGTAACTTCTGGAACTCACAGCTACAGAAGATCGAAGTTTCTTCCAAGCACTCCCATTATACCTGGAGTGGCACACTGGGTTCCCCCTCTCTCAATCTGTGTAGGTCTATGCTTTGCTTTCAGCTACCTGGATGATGCAGACTAAACAAGCGTGTCAACAGCATGATGTGCGCTGTGGTAACTCCCCTCACAATAGTGAATCAGAGATCTTGGCGACAAAGGCACAAATAACCAAAAGTGGAGGCAGCAAGCTGAATAAAAATGTGTTAGCCTTAAAAACACAGAGCCTCCTGCTATTTATAGGGTTCTGGTCAAATGAAGTTTAACCAGTTTTCAGCAGCACTTCTCCAAAC
>NW_010417091.1:138815-149713 GCF_000710305.1 Buceros rhinoceros silvestris | reverse complement strand
CAAACCTTCTCTTACCCTTTCAGAAGGACAGAGAGATCTTCTCAGCCGTGGAAGGTTCTCTCAGGACTGGAGCAAAGTGCTTTGGCCGTGCAGCTGTAGTTGGCATAACAAATGGGAAAGGAGCTGAGGACGAGCAGTTGTAGATGGGAACGTGAATGGGGCCATAAGAGACCTCGTGACCCGCGCTTTCTGCGGATTTGTTTGGTTTACCTCAAATCATTACAGATTGCACTGGGTAGAGAACTAGCTTCAAGGTCAAACTTTGATGGAGGTGACTTCTATTTTTAAACAGCACAGATGGCATGGGCCCCCGCCTAGTGCTCTTCTCCCTGCGTGTGAGTTCAGGACTTGTTTGGAGTGTGACCCTGGCAGGGCACGGGCTAAGCTGGGCAGAACGCTGCATGGTCACAGCAAGCTCTGCATGCAGCCTGGGGAAGGAGGCTCTTGGGTCTGGGGAGTCTGGTCACCTCTGCTGGAGAGAACTCTGTGTACCCTCAGGAATCAGTGAAGCTGCCCTGCTGAAAACAATTAGCCTTCCTCTTTTGAAAGTACGTTTGTTGGTAGCTTGGGCACCTCACTTTCTAGAACGCACCCTAAATAAACCAGTTCTGTTCAATTCTCTCTGTTTTCTTTGTGCTTTCTGGAAACAGTGGCAAGTTTGTTTTTGTTTTTTTTTTTTCTTTTCTGTGTTTTCCTTTTCCTCCCTTTCAGCCACATCAGTTCCATAGCATGTTTAGTTACAGCTGTCCCTCAAAGCGGCTGCACAAGGTGTTTTGCATATGGCATTATTGATTTTCAGCATCGGCTGTGAGTGATGGTCAGATAATGCTGCTGCTCAAAAGCTGGGTTTGTTTTCCTTTAACCCTTTCCAGGCTCATTCTCTACCTGCTCAAGAAAAGGTGTTAAAGGTGAGATTTGCTGTCTCGGTCGGTGTAAGAGAACACCCTGTACAGCTTGCGGGTGTATTTAAAGAGCACTCCATGCTCTGCGGAGAGTACATGGTGCTGGTGGGTGATTAGCAGGGTATAGTGTTACGGGTGGGATTTCACCAGAGGAAATTCTTCAGCGGGATAAAGGAAAGCTTTTATCCATTTAATGTGGGGAACACAGCTAGCTTTCATTAAAGCACTTCTATTCTAAATGACAAGATTTCACTCCCTGGAGTTACTTCATGGCTCTGTTCAAAGCGCAGTCAGATTGTAAAACGCTGGAAGGTTATTTGAATATTTTTCAGGTCCTGTTCTGACTCCTTCTGTAGTCAGCTATTTCAATTCCCAGCATACTTATGGCTTCTTCAGAGGCTGATGGTGACGAGACATCAATTTACATTACTGGGAATTATTGTTGTGAGTGCAGCAAAGGGATGCTGTGGAGAAAACTGGTTTAAGAAGGCAGAGGTGGAAATAATATAGTGACAGGCAGTACAAAAGTAATTGGTAAGAGTAGATGCATGGAACTAGCAAAGATTTTTAAGAAAACAGTTGGAAATCTGTAACCTCACAATCTATTTGGATTAGTTGTGTGGATGGCCTGTCCCGTTGCCTTCATGCTTGTCTTGGGACAACTGATCCTCCAGAAGCTGTCCAGCTGCTATCATGGAGGAGATAAAATGTGGTTGGTGTGGGTCTGGTATGGAAAGGTGCCTGAAAACATGGGATTGGAACTAATCCAAACCACTTTGGTTTGTAGTGACTGGTCTGGAAGTGTGAAATCAGCAGGATTTCTTCTCCTGGAAGGGAAAATGTGTTTGAGAAGTTTAGAAACAAACTGTTCCATTCAAGCTGTCCTTCCCTGTGCACCGCTTACCCGTTTGTCCTCACCTCAACACCAACGCCAATTTGTCATACAGAGGCCCAGTGAGAGTTCCCTTTGGATGGGGAGGATGACAGGGAGGAGTAAAGAAAACTGGGAGCTGTTAGCTGTGGCAGCGCACTCTGTTAGCACCGAGGGCTGATGAGGATGCCTGTTAACCTGGGAAAACTCTTCCAAAGATGGGGATTGAGAAAATTCAAACGTGTAATAGAAGCCGTTATCTTTTTTCCTGATGTCTGCATTCTGTCCCTATAAAAGGGATAGCTCAGTTGAAGAGTTTCTCAAATTTTACTGGGTTCAGTGCTTTAAACTCTGCCAAAAAATACTGCATTGAGAATTCTTGTATTGAGTACAGTCAGCTTCAGGAAGCGTTTGTTCTCTGGTAAAACCTTAATGCTGGCATCTGATATCTGCAAAGCTGCACTGAAAATGTCAGCTTCGATTTCAAATTAAATAATGTTAGTAACTTCAAATTTCTCTACCTGGTAAATAGACCATGCACACAGAGTACTGCTTAAAATGATTTTCTTCGGTAGGTCAGAAGAGGTCAGCCTGGGACTAAGGGAGCTTGTGGAGTTAGCCTTGGGTTGTTGTTAGGCTTTGTCTAAATTACCTCCCACCATTACAGACTTATCTTGAATATCTTGAAGGCAGGAATGTGTTTAGTTTTAGAGACTAGTGATCACATTGGCTTTTATGAAATACAAAATATGAATTTTTTGAGACCCTGAGCATTTCTTTTCTAATGTTGTTGATGCTTTTGTTGATCTGCCAGTGTGAGGAATGGGATGCCTGGTTTACAATTCAATTGAATTAAGTTTTCTGCTTGCCAGTCCACTTGGTGACATTTTGTATACGCTCTCTTCCTTTTTCAGTTTTAGCTGCTTTTTCCCCCTGCCATAAAATCCCTGAATTGCCGGGACACAGTGGGGATGGAGACATTGGAGCATCATGAGCCAGAGATGTTTTCAGTGAATGCGAAACACATGGGGCTGCACTTAGACTTGTGCATGTAAGTGTGCCAGTACTGTCAGATTCTAGACTTCTTCTTGCAGTACCAGATAAGTTTTGAGGCCTCTACCATGGAAATTGAATGTCTAAAATTCAAAGAAAGAATGAACTTAGAGCATTATAGCACAGGGCTGATGTTGCTTTAACTTGGAAATTACTCCACAGATCGCAGTCCAGTAGGAACACAACTCATGCTGTCTCATGCACAGGGCTCAAACCAAATTAACTTAACCAAAGCTTAAAAGAAATCGAGTTAATGTGACATTAATAAGGATTTCTGCTTTCAACACGTGTAAAGGACCATCCTACTCGGCACTGATTTACCTCGAAGTGAGGGAAATCTGCTGAAACATTTTTCTCTGTAGAGACATTGCTGCCTAAATGGCAGGAGCTAAAGGTTGTTTTCAATCAAATTTAACTGGCGTCTAAGAATATGCTTAGAAAAGGCAGTTCTCTGAAAATGTGACAGGCTTTGGTTTCCATTCCTGTGTAAAGCAGAGCTGTGTGAGCAGCAGGGGCATTTGGACTCTCCACTGTAACCAGAACTTCTCAAAAACCCTGTGGTTATGGGCACCTTCTAAAATATTTGCTTATGGTGCCACAGCTGATTAGTTGCAGAATAAGCAGAGTGTGGTGACTCTTCCTCCAAATATCAGTTCAATTGTGAAATCTCTTTCTAGAAATTATGAAAGAATTGACTTCTTAGAGTGATATCGCTTTACCTATCTTGCAGTCATTGAATGTGTGTGTGTGTGGAAAAATATTTTTATTTTAAATGGATTTCAGAATTAAAGCTCTAAATTTTATTAGACCAAAGAAATAAAGGAGGCTTCCACTGAGCCCTTTCTAGGATTACCAGCACTGTAGAGCTGATACTTTCTTTAAACATCTGGATCTGAACCTAAGACCTCATTAGTAATAACTCTGTCTAAACTACATTACAAGTTGTTCTGAGCAAGGAGGATTTATCTTGCTTTAATGCAACTAAAAGAACAGACTATTGCTACTCAACAGTTAATGAACCAGTAAAACCT
Source organism: Buceros rhinoceros silvestris (assembly GCF_000710305.1). Classification (NCBI taxonomy): domain Eukaryota; kingdom Metazoa; phylum Chordata; class Aves; order Bucerotiformes; family Bucerotidae; genus Buceros; species Buceros rhinoceros. The sequence goes on along the minus strand of NW_010417091.1, from coordinate 145,856 downwards.
CTCAAAAACAATATATATGACTGATTCTTCTCTGCTGCGTAGTTAGTTTTGCCCAGAGTGACACTCTCCAGCTGTGGAGGAGGTTGAGATATAGCCTTTTGATTCTGTTTTTGCTCTCCCCACTCTATCTCAATGGAGAAGGTCAACAGGAGAGAATTTAAGGTCCATTACTTATGGTAAAATAGTGAGACATGCTCAGTTGTTAATAGCCTGCAGCATGGCAGCTTGTGGAGGTACAGATGAGATGGGGGATTCTTGTGCCTGGCACTGCCATGGATGAGCTGCAGCCCTGCTCTGTGTGCTTTGAAAATGGAAAGGGTAAGGCTGGACTGGCTGGCAGAAAGGTTTCATGGGCAAATGGAGCTTGATGATGATAAGAGATGCCTTCCAGCAACATTTGATGATTGCAGATTGGCCAGTTTGACCCCGAACCCTTCTTCTGTATGTCCTGCTTCTGCAAGAAGCTCCTGGAGGAGGGCTGGTGTAAGGGTGAGTGAGTTGTTTGCAGCCATCAGGCCTGTCAGCTTAAGTGGTTTAAGTTAATATGCCAAGCAGTCAGTTATGTTAACTGAATTCAGTTAAGGTATTTGGTATATTGTACCTTTTTTTTTTTTGCTGTCTTTTACAAGAATGACCCTCCCAAGCCAAACGTGTGAACTGAGGGTATCTTGCTATATTCTTTGCAGAAAAAAAAATTACAATGTACTGCTAACTATTGAGCCTTCAATAATTACCAATGCACAGTGCTGATAGTAATGTAAAAGGAACCCTGAAGGAGCGGTGAGATGCCAGCGCATGGCTTACTGTAGCCACTCCACAGTGCTTATGTTGGTCACATGTAACTTCTCTTTGCCATGTGTGGCTGTAATAGTGTTTAGTCTGAGTGTTAGGGGTCAGATTTCTAAGTCCCCTCCATTCCTGGTTTTATCTAGGGCAGAAAAGGGACTAGCACAAATAATTCTAAAAATTACTGGCCCTCTCCAAGTTAAAACTTGCCTGCTTCAGCAGGGAGCTGAGCAGGTTGGAGCTGGTATTCCTTGATAAGTTGTTTTCCTTGTTAATGTGTTTTAAGTTCTATTAATATAATACACTGCAGAGCTATTGTAAAATGCCACAGCCATTAACTTAGAATAAATCTCAATACACTGTATTTGTTCACTCTGTCAGAGTTAGGCACAGACTAGTCTGGGTCCCTGTGTACATGTATGATGGGAGATTCACCTCTTGCTTTTCCTGAGATGCAGTTTGGGCCTCAGACATTCTGCTGTCATGCTCTGCCATCAGTCTGGTGTCTGGCAGAAAGTGTAGGGTGACCTGTCTGTCACTGCTTAAGGAGGCTTTGAGCTTTCCAGCATCTTTGATCTGAGCTCTCCAATCACATTGGGAAGATGACGTAAAACCTCATGGCACGGGGCGCTGTTTTAGCACACAGCCGCTCCTTAAGGTCATGAAAATAACCCGGGGATTAGTCCTATGCTTGGTAGCTATAACCATCCTTGGAACGCAAAGGGATGTCACTGCACAGTCTCATGGAAGGACCATCGTTAGGATAAAGCCTTCAATGTCGCTTTCTATTCCTCCTTCTACAATCCCTAATTGGGAGTATTTCCTTAGGGTATGAATGGACATAGTGAACTGTGGAAAAGTCTTGGTTCCCATAGTCTCGTGTTCTTGGGTTCTGAATACTGCTGGATTCCCCTACCCTGCATTCAGGCCAGGTGTTAACGCTGGGAAGGCGATCTGGAGGGTATCTCCTGGGTGTGGAAAGAGCCTGAACACCAGGACTGGCTGATCTCAGGTGTGGTGTGGACTGGACAGGATCCAAGTGAAAATGCATTTTTCAGAACTTCTGCTAGAGCTGCTATATAAACGGCAGAAGGCTGTAAAGCCACTGGCTCCTGAGTGGTCAGCTTCAGGCTGGGGTGTGATGAGAACATTTCTGCCCAAGCAGAGATAGCTGTAATAACAACAACGGCAGCAAGGGCTGAGCGTGGCCAGCTGAGCTGGCATATAACAAAAATGTTCTTTTCTTTCAGTAGCTGTGTGCCAAGGGACTGAACAAGGTGTTCATTAATTTAATATTTTTTGCATAGATTTTTGCTTCAATTTCATTATTCTTTCATATTTTGATAAAAGCAAGAGATTCCACATTATATTATGAATATGGATTTGTAGCCAGCAGCTATGTGGAAAAATCAATACATTCCCGGTTCACTCCTAGGTGTTCCTCCTAACTGGGAGGGCAGAAACTGCTGCCAGGAATGTATTCTGCTGCCTCCTGATTAAAGTGGATCAGGGCTAAAAACTACTGCAAGTTGAAGAAAATATTGTGTACACTGGGGTTATGTATTGCATTAATTAAGCTTCAGTTAATGGTGAACTCAAATGAGAAAATATCAGGGTTGCAAGAGGAAACATTTCTACAGAGTCAAAATTGCCAATTAAAATGCACACCTTTAACAAATCCATGTACATAAAGGCAGAGGCTTTCTTTGACAGCTCGGTGAAAAATAATCTACCCTGAAATGATGCTCATTGCTCAGCTGCCTGTTTGCAACCCAGTCTTCTAATGGAAAACATGTGAAATGTGTTTACTGATGGAGGGAAAGCTAAAAGTCTGTAACAAAGCTGAGGAGAGTATAGAAATAACAATGAGCAAGTCTTTGGAAAGCTGTAACTGAGGCTCTGAACAAGAAATCCCCGGCTATTGTGCAAAGATGAGTGACAGCACTTGTCTGCATTGCAATCACAGATTTCACTTTAGATACTGTCGGGATATTTCTCCCTGAGCCAAAAGCTGTGTGTAGTTGGATTTTAAATAGATATCACTCCGAAAGGGCCTAGAACTCTCCTTTGCATCCTGTCCTGTCTTGGAAAATGTGCCAGTTAATTAGCAGATGACAAATTAAGAATCTGAAGTGGAATTGGAGGCAGTTGTACCAGCAGGCTGCCCAGGGCTCTGTCATTACTGGAGGTGATTATTTGGGTTATGATGCATCAGCAGGGCTGGGTATATAGAGCTTGTTTTTCATAGGGGTGGAAAAAATATTAATCTTGCATTCTTCCTTCCCAAATGATTTCATCAGACTGCCACTGCCATTGATAGGGTTCCATCAGCTCTGGGCATGATTACCAAAGCTCTGGCTGAAATCACGGGGAGATTGAAATTCAAGTCTGTGCCCTGAGCATTTGCAATTGGCAGCTCCTTACCTAAGCCTCAGTAACACCTGGACCAGAGAAAATTTTCAGAACCTGTTGGATTTCTCCTGGAAAGAATATTTTAAAGCTGTGCCAATTATATATCTGAATACCTGCTCTCCTGCATCCATGGCAGAGCAGTACCATGGGTCTTGCTGAGCAAAGCTGGGGCATGTGCGCTGGACTTACCTCTCCTGTGAGGTGCTGCTGGGTATAAGTGCCCTCAAGGAGTTTAAGTCAAGACTATATTTTGGTTAACCACTCTTGGGCTTTAGATGAAGCTGAAAATCCACTCAGGACTCAGTCTTTCTGAGTGAGGTCAGGTTTTGCCAACTCCCTTCTAGTGAAAGAAATGTCCGGGGTTAACTGATCAATTAATTGCCTGTATTTAATGTATGGACCAACCGATGCTATTTGTTTTGATCTCATAGCCTTGAGTGAAACAAAACATGGCTGGAGTTTTGTGCTTGTGCCCACCCTGAACACCACAAGGGCTCTAAGCCTTAAGCCTTGTTCCGTGCTGTGGGCAATGTCACGCTTGCAAAGCGGTTCATTGCTGCTGCAATGGGATCAGAACACGGGCCAGCTACTCCAGTTGACAGCGCTGCGGGGATTTATGCTGCCTGTCCACCTGTCCCTGCATAGAGCTGAAGTCTGTCTTTTTATCGCCCTTAGTTGTGCAGCACCTTTGCAAGTGGATGTGATTCACTGTGCACCCTGGATTTAGGATCTAAGTTAATGACTTGTTCTGACATTGCTGTCTCTTGCTGAGCTTAGTTTTGACTACCCTGATGGCTTCCTGTGGGTCTTGAATAAATCAAATGGTGTGGAGCAGAAATAGAAAAAAAAGAGGTGAAAGGGAGAACAAACTAAATAAACCTATCCTGTGGAACCCGACTGCTTTGACAGTGCTTCAGGGCAGCTTTAGCAGTGTCTGAGAGCCCCCCTATGTATGGGGTGGGCAGCACCTTAAAAAACACTAGTTAGAGAGTCAGCTCAAATAAGAGTGTGAGATTTGGCCCAGAGTTTATTAGCCATTATTGACTTAGAGCCTGTAGTAATGCTAGAAGGCTACACTGGAAAGAGCTGAAGCAAGTAAACGGATTTCTCCATTTATAATTATAAGGTATTTTTAAGAAGTCTTAAACTTTGGTCTCTTTATCCTTTTTTTTGGAAGGAGCCTGCAAGCTCTAAAACACAGGGGAATGTCTCTTACCAGAGGTCATATTGCTGGCATTGGTGGTCATCTTCCTTTGTCAGATTTACTGCCACAAAATGGCTAGTCAGAACCAAAATAACTGAATCTTTGGGAAAACTTCAAAACAACTACCGCCTTCCTGTAGCTGCTGCGATAGGAAAGAGCATCTGTTAGTGCTGAGTAGGACTAAAGAGGAAGAGCAGTTTAGTTTCACTTTTTCTTTTTCCCAAGGAGGGGAAGAAAAAAGTCTACTGTTTTTCCCATGTGCCGAGAGCTCTTGTGTGCTCCCAGCAACGGCGAGAAAATGGAGTTGTGTGAGTTCATTACAGTAGGAGAAGGATCGATGCTGCCAAACAGCTGCCCAGGAGCTTTCCTCAGCTGTGCCAGAAGCTGGTGCCCAGCCGAGATCCCAGGGACCGGGGTCACCTGCAAAGGGTAAATTCCAGAGGTTATACCCAGAGTAACTTTCCAGGAGCTTGATGGGAAGAGAATGATCCAAATCGGATTGGAGGGCTGCCGGGACTTTTAATACCCTGTCAGTCAAGTTGCCCTTTCATTTTATAATCCACGGAGGCTGTGAAAGGCAGCACACGCGGGCAGGGACTGAGAGCACTGGCCAGTGTCTTCTCACTACAGACCTGGCTACTGGAATTTGTGCTCTCGTTGCCCCTCTCGAGAGCCACGCAGTGCCCTGTGCTGCGCTCCTGCCCTGTTCGGGTGTTACGGTGTGAAACGAATCTTCTGGTTTTACCACAAAGCAGTGTTTAGAGGAAAAGAGGGACTGATCTGAGAGCATCTCATTGTTAATTTTTATTACATTTGGAAAATGTGTTTAGAATGGAGAGTGTAAGACTAGAAATTAGCTAGACACGGGATATTTATTTAGCTTATAAAAAGGGTTGAGTGGTGATTTAAATGTAGTCACTTTCCCTTTCAGAGAGAATTTTGGTACTTAAAGGCCTTTTTAATCTGCCAGAGAATATGTAGTATTTCATTGGAGGCTGCAGCCATATAAATTGGAATTAGAGATGGGGCACACTTTTAATGCAATTCGTTGATTATATTCTGGAACAAATTCGTAAGGGCAATGAGATTCTCAAAGGTTGAGAATCTATTTACCCCAAGAGTAGAATATATATTAGCTAAACACTAGCTTAAGTTTGGTCGAACCCAAGCACGTTATTCAGTACAATGGGTGGCTGATTGAAGTTCAGTTTTCTGATACGCAGAAGATCAAATTAAATATTCTAACATGCTTTTCTGAATATAAATTTGGTGGCTCTTACCAAGCAAACATCGCCTGAGCCAACCTTGGCAGACGTGCTTTGAAAAGCTCTTGTGTTCCTCTTCCTGGTCCTGCTTCCTCTAAGTTATCGCTTCATTTATACAAATATTTGAACATCATGTGCATGCATGAAAATACCTTAAAAAGTGCAGGAGGTTTTTTTTTAGTGGCTGTTTTTCAGAACATGACCACATGAACTGATTATGCAGAAGATGAAAGAAAGTTCTTCTAACATTAGGGTTTAGCTAGAGTAAGAAGATCTCCACAGATCTTGCATATTCTGCTTGGTGCTTAAATGCAGGTGTGATGATGTAATAAGAGGTAGTTTCTGTCAGCTTTATCATACCCATTTATTGTGTAAACTGGGGAAAACGTAGCATTCAATGTCTTGAATAGCGACTTCTTGGAATCAGTTTAATTTTCTTCCTTCATCCCCAAATCACTGAATGCCACTTATCATTAATTATTTTAATAACTCTTGTCCATGTGTCTGATTTTCTAACAATCCTAATAGTTATGGAGTGTTTATCAGGGCCATCTGTAGATTCGCTTCTGTAGTTAATTTGTGGGTCACATTCTTTACTGTGTCTTTGGGTCAGTGCAACACAATTTGTAGTATTAAGTGGGATCTGAGATAGATAATTACTTTGGCCTTTTTTTTTCTGGGCTAAATTCTGTCATATTTCTGGGAACATTCGATGTTAACGTATAACTTGAGATCTCAATACATAAGCACTTTAGGGTGAGTTGAACTTTTCCCACTTTTTTTCCCCCTGAAACAGTTTATAAAGCCACAAAATCCCTTTTCCCCTCTTTGCTCTGGCAGTACAATGAAAAGCCCAGTGACTTCTCTGTTGAACTGAGAGCAAGTTTAATGTGCTCTGATGTCATATGCTGAAAGTGCTCCGTTGTGGATGAGGTGCTGTCTGCAAAACCCTCCGCATGAGGAGCAGCACTGCCTGTGTGCGATACAGGGCACAAAACTTCCCCCCCAGAGGGAAGAAGCTGGCCAAGCCTTGGCGTGAAATCGAGCTGCAAGCGAAGCAAGTACCTCTCTCCACTCCAGCACCCACACATGCCTGGCCAGAGGAATAGGGTTAATCTCACTGAACTTGTTCTGTGTGGAAGCCAGTGCGTTGTACAGGTGACAGAGGTGGTGACTACTGCGCATCTGTCAGGTCTGTCTTGGTTGGGCATCTGGCTGTGATACCTTGGTGGTGGAAGCCCAGTGAAGTGCTTCAGCACTGGAGCAGGCACGGTCACGCTGGTGCAGCTGCTCCTGCCTGGAAGAGGCAGCAGTGATGGAAACAACAGACAGAAGGCGGTTGAGAACATTCTCATTTGGTGCCTAGGACATGAA
>NW_010417091.1:132104-138692 GCF_000710305.1 Buceros rhinoceros silvestris | reverse complement strand
AATTTTCATCGCCTCCCTGATCTAGGCATGTTGCCTTAAGGTAGTCAGACTGACTATTCCATGCTTAACTTCTAGGAATTACCCATGAAGCCAAGCTGCTATCACCTTAAGGATAGGTTTTCCTATAGTAAATCAGACAGAAAATTACTTCCCCATGGCTTTTAGTTTGTGATTAAACAAACCAAATGGCAAAAATATTTGTTCTGTAGCATAGCAACGAATAAAGGGCTGTTTAGCAACATAACCAAAGCTGATCCTTAAAATAATCCAGCCTTTCCCAAGCACAGAGCTGATGTTGGAGGCACCTCACTGGGCAGGGAAATGATCCCGTGCTCAGACATTGCAGAGTAAACAAAGAGTTGTGGAGATGCAACTGGTGCTCTGGCTGCTCTGCTCCACGGCCTTGGTTGTGCTGCTCTCTGTGCCTGTGCTCGTGTTCACCTGGCATCATTAAGATGTTTTTTCAGACTTTGAAGAGCCTCCTACATCTCTGCAGCACAGTAGGCTGGTGCCTGATCCTTGCAGGATCTGTGTGTGGCTGATGCAGGTGCTGCCATAGATTGTGTTGCTGTTTTGATAGAAACTGGACAGAAAATCCCGGTGACTGCTGCTTTCTGTAACTCTTTCTGCCCTTTCCTCCTGCTTTGAGGGTGTGAGTCCTGGACTGGCAAATTCCTGGCTTGCCTTGGCTCCTGTCAGTGTGCGGTTCTGTTCTAAGGGTATGAACCTGATCTGATGGTTCACAAGGCCAGAATCAGTCCAGTATACATGATTTAAGGGCAGTTTTCAAAAGCATTTGTGTGCTTGAAAAAAGCAGAGCACCAACTGATTTTTAGTGCATACTGTCATTAAAAAACAGCCTGTCAGAGGGCAAAGTCAGTAGAAAAGCCTTTGTGTGGTGTTCTAAGAAGATGTAGCCTCAAGGCAGATCTGAGTTTCCTGGTTTTATTGTAAATAATTTCTAATTGGTCTTAATTGGAAAAACGGGGCTTATTAACGAGCAGCAGCACATGAGGCTGGTGTGAGGACTTCTCAGAATTTATAATGTGCAGGGAAATTCCTTTTTTTTAACGGCTAGTGTTTATTAGAAAGGATGATGGGAAGTTCCGGGACTTCCAGCTTTTCTGATATGCTGGATGCCAGTAAACAGATGTTTTACATCGGTCAGCTACTGCCAGGCCAAGGACAGAGTCCTCTGTCAGTGATTTAATTGTCCTGTGGATCTCCAGTTTGCCATGAGTGTTAACTTAATGGGCTTGTTTTCAGTGACACTTCTCACACTGCGTTTACACCTGGGACTTTTAAACCAGCCCAGGGTGGTGATAACTCTGCAGCTCCAGCCAGCAGAGGTCTGAAAATCGGGAACTTCCCATTCTGTAAATAGCTAAATGGCAACTTTTTTGAAAGTTTATTGCTTTCATTCACACTTAGGCTCCCTTTTCTGTGAAAGGCTGGACCAGATCATCTTTGGAGGTCCCTTTCAACCTGGACTTTTCTAAGATTCTGTGATTTGTCTTGCCCAAAATTCTTTGTCAGGTTTTGCCTGAGCATGCTGATGGCTTTGATCAAAGCCAAATCTTTTTTTCTTGGCACTTACCCAGTTTTGGGCCGAAATAATTAATTTGGAGAATACGTCAATCAGTAGCACAGATGTCTTCCTCGTTCCTTTCCATTAAGGGGTTATTTGCCTTTCCCGGGCAAGCTGCTGCAGGACTAGCATTTGTTTGTCGTAAAGAGCGAATTTACCGCCCGCGTTTTGGGCTGGAAATCCGGCGAGGTGTAGATCTGTAATGACTGGGATTCCTGCATTTCCTGGGCTTGATTTGGCAGGAAACTCATCATTTACTGCCACTCTGTTACTCTGGCTTTGTGTGGACCCGAATGAACTGGAGTGTGGAAGTGCAAGCTTTGACTTCAGGATTAATAAACCAACTTCAGATTATTGCTCTGTGCTGTCTGTGTTCTTGCCCTGCTGCATTCGCTTTCCTGGACCATGAGGCCATCCCTAGGATGAGGCTCTTCAGGGGAATGCTCTTGTAGCTTTTCATTTTAACTCCGTATTGCAAGAAGCAGATGAAAGTCTCTGTCCTTCCAGCTGCTTGATTGCTCTAATTTATAGATCCTCACTTGTCCTTTGTTCTCTTAATACTAGCTTAATAGTAGGTATCAAAAGGTAAACAGTGTTTTAGGCTGAGGGAAGAGAGATCCACCAATTTAAGCTTTCCAAGTGTTTTGTCTAAGCAAAAAAATAGTGGTCAGCCAGTGGTCCAGGGTTCTGCCCTGTGGTCTCTGAAACCCTGCCTGTTCTGTTCCAACTTGTCATAGAAGATGGGTTTGGAAATGATGGATGAAGCTCTTTCCTAGCCCCCTGTAAGAAGTAACCCTTGGTGCAGCTTATTCTGTTGGGGCCACCTGTCAAGTCATTGATCCTTAAGAGGCAAAAGAGTCTGACTCCCAAATTTCTGTAAACATTTGGGAAACTTTATTTGTAAACAAGTTATCTTTTGATCTCCTTCTGGATGTGGAGGGACTGCGGCATCTAAAGCTGACATAATAGGCGATAAGTTCACAGCACACTCCTTCCTGCTTCATCTCATAATCGTGTTTTACGGTTATCCATCCCCGTGGCAGTTACTGAAATGCCTCGTGGCAGGGAATGTCCCAGGACTCTTCATAACTCTTTAGAGTTAAAGAGAATATAATAAATTGCATCTGAAAAGTCCACTTGGGGAATCATAATGATGCAATGAATGTCAGTAGGAGGGGAAAAAAAAATCTGTGTTGTGATGTAAGCAGCAGCAGTTGGCAGCAAAACCCTTCTGAGCAAGGGAAATCTAAATAGGAGCCACTTAACCAACCTTATGCTGCTTTCTTGAGTGTTTCCCAGCACATCCCTCGGTGCCCCTGACTTTGTGCCAGGGCACCAGCTGTGCTGGCTGTCCAGCCTGCTCATCCTGTGAAGTGTTTCCATGATGCTACCAAACCCCACCTGCTGCTGTTTCTGGGGTGGGGGCTGTCTATGCAATGACAGCCCTAACAAAGGAGCGTTTAATTGCAGTTAGGAGTAGCCTGTGTGGTGATATATATACAGGCAGGCATGCTCACAACCATGAGTGCATGCATGAAAATAATTGTTCTTCCTTTGCACTTTATCTACCTAGAATATATTCTATTTTTTGGTAATTTGTGAGAGATTTGTCACCTCATTAGTCTGCAGTGACGGAATTCAGACACAGATCTGAAGCTGGTGGGAGCCCTGCAACTTTATGGAAATCAGCAGGGTAAAAAAAGGGCTGATTCAAAGTGTAATGAGCTGACCATAAATTTTAAAGAGAATCTCTGAAAATAAAAGCAATGAGAGATTTTTCCCTTCCCCTCTAAGATGCAAATGAAAGCAACATATTCTGAAATTGTTGCAGGAGCTTAAAACTCTGTGTGCCTCTGTAAAAGTCTGTTAGTAGCAATGTGGGGTATTTCTTCTCCTTTTTCTCTTTGTTCACATATAACACCTCTCTTGAGGCAGCCTGTGAGCAAGTGCTGTTACACGCTGTCCTGCACATCATATTGCAGAGATGATTCCACAATAAATAAAGCCCATGAATTCTACCTGCCATTTCTGCTAACACCCCTGTGCTTGGAAATGGGCCTTTTACTTCATGGGTCAGGTTGTATATAATGAGGATAGAGGATTGAGTAACATCTTGTTTCAGCAACATTGATATTAACACTAATTGCTCATTGAATTCCTGTGGAAATGCCGAAGAGGTCCACGTTCATCCCATAGTGATTCATTATCTGTGCAGCACTGTTCCTGCAAACAGTGCAGTGGGGAAAGTTTCTTTCTTTTCTTTTGATAGTGGCTTTTAATTTACTGGAAGGAGTTGTGACAGACTCAGTGGGGTAATCCTCATCCCCATCAAACTTGGTAATGTTTCTCTTCATGCAACGATAGCTTAATCATCTCATTCTGTAAGGGATTAAACACACCAGGAAATCCCTCACTGTTTTCTTAACCTTTTCCCATTGTGGACAAGAGTTTGATTATAAATGCAGATTGCAAACCCGAGGTATGCTGTGAACACCAGCCCTGCCGGCAGCTGTGCAAGGTGTCCCCCTGCCCTGCCCAGGGTCAGGAGCTAGACCCCTGCGCCCAGCACGAGGCAGTGGGGTGTGCAGGGCCCACTTGGGGATGTCCCTTCAGGGCAGAGCTGATCCGTGACTTAAGTGGGGAAATGACAATACAATCCATTCAGACTGGACAATTTTTAGTTATCAAAAAGCTGTTCAGACTTGTCAGGACCTACATAAACTAGAGGCAACTCCCAAGGAGAAATCTTTCTACCTTGGGTAGTTATAGATCCAAGTTATGATACTTTTAAATATTTACCTTTGATAAAGAGACGAGGAAAATCGAGATAGGCAGTTGTTGGGGAACAGTTTGACTCCTAAAAATTTATTCTTCAGCTCATGCAATGAAAAATGATGGCTACAGCCACGCCAAGAGGATCTCGCCTCTTTTTGGAGGATTTGCAAAGCTGGGAAGATGTGGAATCAGTCATGAATTTGACTGACAATGAATAGCTCAGGTAGTGAGGACTATCACCGCCTTCATTTCCTCAAAGCCGTGGCCAGGGGACAGACACAGCCTGGAAAGCACTGCCACTGTCCTGTCAACTTCTTCAGCGGAACGATCCTGTTTCACAGGATGCTCATACCGAGAGTTCCTTTGTCCACAGGATGTGGTGAAATGAGAATAAATGTGGCTACTGAAGGACGGAATATATAGAAAAACTTTCTATGAGATGACAAAAGCTTTTCTGCCCTGTGCAGGGAAGCAGATTTGTGGTAACTGGTGTGTTGCAATTTTTCGTTGCTGTTCTTACAGTACCCTGGCTGTTACAGGAGCGCACAGAGAATCCTGCAGCTGCTGGTAGAGCAAAACCACCAAGGAAAAAACCTTTCTAGAAGGAGATGTAGCTTGCTCTACCAAAGCCCTCATGAAAGACTGAGGTTACTTGCAGGGGATAACATGGCAAGAGCTAAAATTGAGAAAAAAACTTTAATGCCAACTGATTGGAGAAAATGGGCTGAGCAGATGCATGAAGCTGTCCAGAATGATTGTACTGGGGAGTATGGATCCAATGATTACTGATTTATCGGTGATACTGAGGTGAAGCTGGAAAATGTTAAACCAAAGGAGCCCAAACTGTCATCTTCTGAAATTCGGGGAGGCTGTTTCTTCCCTGACCTGTGTTGACAGCCCATACCAGCCTGGCAGGCGATATCCGTTTGTGGCAGTAGGTTCTGCTTACTCATAGTCCTGCTCAGTGTGGAGTTAGTAAATGTGCAAATAAAACCAGTAATTTTTAAAGTTCTGTGCAGCAGCCACTGGTCTGGATGGAGTCAAGTGATTCTGACAATTAGAGTAATTATTTGGCTTGCCCAGTCCCTTCACTGCTTCCAACTCTTATTCAGCCCTTGATGGTATCAAATAATTTCCTGAATGAAGCAGCAATTCTGCCTCAATAAAATATTTATGATTGTGTAAAGTGTTTGTGGTCTCTGCTTCCAGCTTGCTTGCTCTTTATTTGTTTATTGGGATTCATGTTTCTCCACAGCTCTGGGATGGAGAAACCAAAACCCCGCTTGTTACACGAGTGATACAAACTGGCTAATCTGGGGTCTTTGAAATGGTCGTTCAGTCATCTTCAGCTCTGTTTTTTCCTGAAGCTAATATACCCTTTTGAAAATGCTGATTCTCAATCTTTCATTTGCCTAATGAACAAACCCATGATTAAGAGCCAGCTTGCAAAAGACAGATAATTTATTCTGGGTTTAAAATTGCAACCTCATTCTTATTTTCTCCCACCATCCGTGGTTCTGATTAGCAGGTCACGGGTGATATCACCTCTCTCCCTTCCTCCAGATGAAATTGTAACTACAAATTTTATCTTCTGTAAGATTTTTTTTTTTTTTTTTTCTTGATCAGCCAACCATGAGTCTGATGCTGAGCTGCAGTGACTCTGGATATAAACATAAGCCTGGTATCTGAGACACTGCCAGAACTGTTTCTTCTGGGTTTTATTATTATCAATTTAATAACAGACCTGTGGCCAAGTGAGTGGCACTGACGATATTTGTTGTTGTTTGAGGATTAAAATGGAATTGACCTTCTGTAGATGCTTTCTTAAAGCCTCGTTCGTATCTGATGCCAGGCAAGATGACCAAATCACACCATTAAAGTTCAAATGGGAAAGAAGCATCTTCTGGCTTAGTTTGTTGTTGACCACTCAGACTGACTCCAAACAGGAAGCAGCTCAACTGCTCTGCTCGGAGAGGCTGTATGTTCCTTTTCAAATGGTTTCTTGGTTGCCTTGCAATATGAATTTTTCCTCTGTAACGAAATACTGTATTTACATCTGTTGATATTACTGCTTTGGTAAAACATTGTGTACTGCCCCTCATCAAATGCGCACTGGGTATCTCCACAGATGGGAGTTTCTAACATTTTAAAATAATGGAGGATTCAGAAAAGGAATTGGGCTCAAAAGGGGTATCATAACAGCCATCACTCATCAGTTAAAATGT
>NW_010417091.1:123912-131626 GCF_000710305.1 Buceros rhinoceros silvestris | reverse complement strand
TTTTTTTTTTTTTTTTTTTTTGAAATTCCACCTTGTATCTTCCTGAGAGATGAGGGGTGGGTGATGCGTGAGGTGCTGCCAAATGTATTCCAACAATCATTGTTCCACAGTAGTGCAACTCCGTGACTAAGCTGGACCATCACAAGTTTGAAGGAAGGGGTGGGAAGTGCATTGGTTGCATTTCCTAATAGTGATGTGACTGACTTCAGGCTCAATGAGAGTCTCCAGGTTTTGCATTTGGTTTCCTGGCTCTCCAGATTTTCTTTCCTCATCAGTCATAAGCACTTCATTTATATGTATATATTCACCTGTAGGTTGTACACCTGAGAATAATTTAGGAACAGGCTGGGACAGTGGGTTTTTTGGCCTGTTCGTTGCAAGGGCAGACTCACTTTTTTAAAGGATTGATGTTTATGGCCAGAAATCACTGTGCTTTTATCACAAGGTTCTAGCTCATGAGGGCCTCACATGGAAAGAGGTGGCGTGTCTTCCCTGGCTCCTACAGATTAAGTCTATGCTTAGGAGCGGTTCTCCAGGGAGATAGACGTGAATGCTCACCGCTGGGGCACATCTGCCCTTGCTGAGTTGCTCACAAAGCCATGGTTGCTGGTGGGATCTGGCAGCAGTTTTGAATTTGAGTTGTTTCCCTCCTATCAGGTGTAGAGTTATATTTTCTTTTTCCTAATTTGTATCAAAGCCTCACCCCTGCCTTGAATTTGGGTGTGGAAGGGAAGCTTTTGCAGATCTAGAGTTTGGATGCTGAGAGTCCGGCTTTCTTTCAAGCAGCGCTCTCCAGCCACTTACCTCATCCAGCGCATACCAGCAGAGCACAACTAAAGGGCACAGAAGGCGTGAACTTGTAAGGGGATTGCAGCAGGTTCAGTTCTGCTACCCAGCTTTCATTTTTCCTAGAAATAAAACCAAAATACCCCTTTCTTCCTCCTGAATCTACAGGAGAAGCAAGGCAATTTGAAAAGTAATTTTTTATGATTTACTCTTTACGTAACTTGGTTTAATGATGCTGATCGCTACCAATCCTGCACTGGAGAGTTCCCAAGTTTGGCTCTACAAGAGCAGGCTCAACTGCTAAGCTGCCGGAGTGCAGGGAATGGTTCAAATAATTAAACTCACGAACCTATAATGAGTTGCACTATAATTTAATTTGGTTTTAGAGTTTAGACACAGCTAGGAAGGCTCAAAGTAGTCAAATGGCAGAGGATAAGGCTACACCCAGCCCCACAGTCACACTCACCAATTTTAGGCACACAGTTCCTTGTCCTGTAATGTGTTGTAAACATCTGGGCTATTGGCTAAGCTGGGATGAAATCAAACAGGGGTGGCTGAGTGGGGGGATGTCGAGATGCCAGGGTCTGACCCAGATGCCCAGTGGTTAGATAACAGGCGACTGTGGGAGGCTTTGTCTTATCCCAGCATCAGCAGCAGCAGCAGCTGCTGAGCAGGCACTTGCCCTGCTCTTTCTGAGCCTGAGCAGTAGCTCATAGCAGGAGCTTGCTTGCTGAGCCCTTGTTAGAGGTGTCCATGTGAACAGTATAGAGAGGAGATTGAACAGCATGCAAACCTTTATCAGCGTTCACGTTTTCCTCATTCTTCCTTTCCCAAATTTTACTGACACCTGCACGTGAAACTATCACAGCCCATAAGTTTTCCCTGGTCTGTAATTCTTTCACTCCCCTTTTATTACCTGTTGTCGCCCTTTTCCTCCATCCTCTCGATCTCTTTTTTGTCTCCTTTTTTTTGTTGCTTTTCTGTCTCTTCTGAGCTATTTTATCATCCTTGGTTTGTTTTCATTGCAGCCTGCAAAAAATTGCTTTCTCACTTGTGCTTGGGCAAATTAGTTTTTGCTGACATGTGTGATTTTCTTCCAAAAGAGCTCATCGGTTTGGGCAAGAGAGCTAGTGTTCAGCTTCTACTATGCTGGAAGTGTTGTAGCTGCCTTTTATTTTATTAGTTGGATTTTTAATAAAAAAGAAAGATAAATAGGAATCCAGCCATGTATCTTCTGCAGCAGTTTTGCTGATATTTCAGTAAAGTACTGAGCAGTATTCCAACTTTGGCATAATTTTCTACATTAATCCTAAAATGGTAAAAGGTTCTGGCTCTGTGTAGTGTGTCTCAGCAGGCAGCCAGAGGCCAGGGTCGGTGCGCAGCGCTTGAGTCACGGTACCATGCTTTGTGATAGATTATGGCCATCATGTTTTTTTTTTTATTAAGAGCGTGGCTGGTTATGTACCTCTGCTTTGGGATCCTAAATGCAGAGCAGCTTGTTGTTGTCTTGTTCATGCTGACCAAAGAAAAAGGTAGGAGCTGACCCAAAGAGCTTAGGAGAGAAGAATAATGCCAAGGTGACGGATGGCTGGGGACAGATGTGGCAGCGCATAGGCACAAGACGCAGGTTCTTTTGCCCTTCTTGCAGTAATCCCCAACAATGCACATTTTTCTAAGAGCAGAAGGTAAGATGTGGTACCAAGCCAGAAATTGCAGCAAATTCAGACATATTTAGCATAAAGGATTTTTTTGCTCTTTAGTTAAGGGGTTTGTGTAACAGCGGCCAAAACCAACTACCTGCTGCAACCATCTGAATGTCATCTTGGCCAAAGAGACACTCAATGCGCTGCTTGTTAAAAGAGTCTGTGAAAGTGAGTATTAGTATTGAGTGAGAAACGAGAACTGGAACTTTAAGTCTAGATAGTGAAAAAGCCGTGGAGGACACCAGGTCATGCTGGATATTGAAAACTTCAGGCCTGATGCTGTGAACGTGACCAGCAGGGGGATATCTCACTGGGGCAGGACCATGTCTGAGCAACTATCTGCAGGACTGTTGCTTCAGCTTTGAACTCTGGAGAGGTCCAAGTGCTACTAGTGAGTGGTGTAACCACTGTCGGCTCAAAGAGCAAATGCTATAGGAGCCACTCGGAGCTTTTCCAGAGAGAGACTTGTCTCTTGTACCAGGGGGATCATAAATTACGGGAATGTTACAGCAACAAACCACCTCTCAGTACAGGATGTAAGACAGATGTGAGGTAATGTTCCCATTTACATCTCTTTGGGAGTTAACTCCTTCCTTTTGGCACAAGATGCCACTGCCTAATGACTGGAGGGCAACGCCTGCCTTCCTTGATGGTTTAACTAGTCCCTGTCACAATGGGAAAACAAACTCCCTGTTTACAGATGTTGTACTGCAGAGGTTCAAATGCAGCAAAAGAGGAATCCCTCCATCACTTCTGCCCACCAGGAAAATAGTTTGGGCTCTGACATGATAAAAAATAAAGTGACTTTTCACTTTATTGTGAAAATTCTGAGGGGTTGCCTCTTAGAAGAGCTGATGGCTCTTCACTGTCTGTCATGTGCCCACTCAACCCTAGGGTACCTGAGATCTGCAGTGATTTTTTTTTTTTTTTTTCCCCCCCTCGACCACCATGGGCATGACAGGGGCTACATGAAGCAGCAGCTGGTTTTCGGTGTTAGGGTTGGCAGAGAGAAGAGAATGGTGAATTTTTGAGCTGATAATGGCTATTTGGGATCTGAATAATATATTCCATTAAATGATTTTTGTCTTTAAACTTCTAAAAGTTGTTGAATAATATAAGATCATATTCAGAGAATCTGAAACTTCTAAATTTCTAGAAAAATAGTTACACAATGTTTCTTGCCACGTTTCTAATAATATTGCTTTTGAACAATGTACAATGTGTTCTGTTTGAAATACCTGGGAACATCAAATTGGGTCTTATGAGTCTCATAAAAATACAACCGATAAAGACAACCATCCAAGAGAACACCATTAGCAGAAGGCATGGCTTAGATAAAGCGAAAGGGACGTTAGGTTTTAATGGTGATTACAAAACCAGCTTCCTATTAGAAACATCATTTCCAATTAAATCATTAGAATTTACTTTGTAGAATGCTGAATGAAATTATTGGAAATGGCTCTGCAGTATTGGGCCTTTGTTATGGGAGAGTGTCTTGATCTGGTGCCAGCCTCTGAGTAGCAGAACTAAGCAGCAAGCCGTGGCACTAGCATTGCATTAGGATGCTTGTACTAATTATTTGCTAATTAGAACCAACGTGAAATTGTGCCATCGTTACTCAGCTAAACACCCCACTTGTTAAAATAAGGAGTGCAACCTCCGGACACCGGGTGAAAATTAAAAAACTTGGAAACTTTAGTGGATCTCCCACTGATGACAGTTTGTGTGTTAAATGCATGAGGGCGGAATCTGGCCCTTCTGCTTTGAAACACTTGCTCTGCCTTGCACTTCATCCTGGCTATTTGTGTGTCTTAAGATTGCTTTTTGATTAAAAATAAAAATAGTAATTGTAGGGAGCAGTGGGTGCCCTGATGGATTTCACAGATTGCTTGGCTCCAATACCTTTAGGTGAGAATACGCAAGGATAAAGTCTCTTTAGTGCTACTGTTTTTTTCTTCCTCCAGCTTTTCTCCCTCCTTGCCAGTTCCACATCCAGGGAGTTCGTACCACCTGCCTTGGCATGAAGTTTCTCCCCTGAAATTGTCATTTTGCCATGGTTATTGCTGCATTATGGATGGGTTAAAGCCTCGACCTCTGCGTGGAGTGCTCTGTACCGCGTAGTTTCACTGTGTGGCTGAGGCTAGCCATGCTTGCCCAGGCTAGTGTTGTGTTTGCTTGGTGGTGAGGAGAGCTCCACTGCTGAGCTCCGGTCTCCTCTGGGATGCCTACAGTCAGTATGGATGGGGGCGTTTCCAGCCCTATCCATGACTTCCATGATGAGGGATTCTTCTCACCCTCACAGAGGCAGAGCCTCCCCGGTGTTCTCCTAGGCTGCTGTCTCAGGGATCTCAAAGCTCTAAGTCACTGATGGGATGAATGCAGCTGACCAGCCCGCAGTGATGCTTTCTGCTATCTTCCCCAAATCCTTCAACAAGCAGGTGCCTTTGTCCAGATGGGCATGTTCCTCTGGAGGTGGAAAGCTGTTCTCCACATCCCGTTTCATCGCTGCTTTCAGAAGCCCACCCAAAGATGAAGTGAGCCAGTGGAAAGGCTCCGCTGCCTTTAGAGCAGATCTGTGGGGAACAACTAATGAGTTTTTATGGGAAATAAAAATCTTTTGCTGTTTCCCGGGTACCAAATCCCAGAGGTAGTTATGTGGTGTTCCTGGGATGGAGAGTGGCTTCGGCAAGCCTACGTTATATCAGAGGAATTGGCCTCTTTGCCTTCAGTATTAATCCAACCTCTCAGCAAGACGCTGCTGTGGTTTTGAGCAGTCCCCAGTAACGTCAGGAATCAAATAGTCTCTGCTTGGCACAAAAATTACTTCTGCTGCCTCCTTTTGACAGATCACTATATAGTAAATTCCCCATAGTCAGTGCTGCTGCCATCTGATACGTGTTTTATCTTTGTCAAGTTTTCTGAAGAAATCAGACTTTGTGGTTTCTCTAGTGCTTTTTTCACACCTGTTGGTGATGTTTGGGGACTTAGTTTGATTTTTATGTATTTTTTTCTAATGGGAGGTGGGAGAGAGCAGAGGGGAGCACGAAAATGAGTCAAATTTGGCAAGTGTAATTTGCCTTTCTATCCTGCAGCCAAAGCAGGAAGGAAATGTCTTGCAGTTGGCTGCTGTCCTTTCTGGACCTGTCTGTTTCAAGAAAAATGGGATGACTCTGGCCACCCTGGGGTTCAGTGCCAAATTTAAGCTGGTCTCACTGGGTGGCAAAAGCAGAGGTGTGTGGTGTGGGGGTGTTTTGAAAGGGATGGAGGGACAAAAAAAGCAGGGATAAATAACACGAGAGTTTTCTCTGTTACTGAGTATAATATTCTGAATGACACAGCAATGTCCAAAAAATGTATCATGTGGGGTGATTGAGGATTTACTGAGATTACTCTTAATCTTCTTCAGTCAATAAAAAAGGAAACAAGAATAGATCCTTTCTTAGAAAGACAATGACATTTAGTATGTTTGCTAGAGTTGGAAAATTGGCACAGTGTGCTTCCTGTCATAATAACATTTAAATCTTAGTAAGTTTAGACACTAAACTTTATCTGCTTTACCCTGGTGCATCCATAGCTAAGTGCATTTTTCTGTAAAGCTGGGAAACTCTTTATCTGACAGAAAGCTTGTAAATTGGCCTGGTGATAGAAATAAATGCTGTTAGGACAGAGATGCTGCTGGGTTCTTCTAGTTGTCCTTGGAAAAGATAGCTTTAAACAGACACAGGCTTTATCTCTCTTGGTAGTTAATGAGCTGCTGCATCATGCCTTTTTGTGTTGCTTTTATTTTCTTGGATTTACAACTGTGCATTTTGAATAGAAATAAAGCTTGCTCCAGGTGTGAGTATCAGGAGAGGTCCCACTTACACCCCAGCTGGAATACAGGTGGTCTGGCCCTGAGGATGCTGCAGAGGCCTGGAGACACCCAGATTAAACTTCTTATTCTGTCAGCACTTTGAGATCTCCAGGAGAAAAATGCTATTCTAGAGCTAGGCGGGAGTAATGCTTTGTCTCTGTCTGAGATTACCACTTCAAAACTGGATAAAATTACTTCCACATCTTACAACACCTCTTAATACACTAGAGGTTGGAAGATTATGGGATACTTTGCTGTGGATGTATAGGGCCTCTAGGATTAAGCATTATTTTGCAGTGACATTTCTACTTAGAAGGTAACGTAGCAAAATCTTGGCTAGTTTTACAGTTAGACATAATTCAAAGAGAACCACATTCATGTGAACGCTGCTGAACACCCACCACCTGCATGCCCGTGGAGATCAGGTTTGTTGGTGTTAAGGCATTGACGTGCCTAGCCTTTACTGAAAAAGTTTTCTCCAGTAGAGCAGATGAAGATTAGTTAGTTGTGCACATGGATTTAGTGTGTGGGCCTCAAAGAATGGGCAAATTTTTTTTTTAGTAGAAAATGAGCTGTGGCAACAAAGCTTGGGCTCATTCAAGGAGGCAAACGGTCTCGGTTGTGCACACTAAGCCTATATGACACTTTGCCCCATCGCAGTCACTGGCTTTCTTGATGCCAGAAGTGTGTAATAATCCCTTTGCTGGGTTGGATTTCAGAATGAAATCCCACTCTGTTAAATGAGCATATGGGCACAATCACACCTGGTAATGTTGCCAGTTTTGGGGACAGTATCTTGAAGATTCAAGCCTGAATCTCAAATTGATCTTGCATGTAAGCGTATGTATGATTTTAAATTTTTGTGTTCCTGTAACATCTGTATGAACCTGTGGTAGTCGAAGCCCAGGAACAGGCGATGTGTAAATAGCCTATCGAAGTGCTAGTCCCTGGATCGATGAGGTGAGTCCTCGGAGAGTTTGCAATCTGACAGTAAACCAAGAGATGAGGGATAGCTGCGAGTGCAGGGAAGGGGCAAACAGGATGGCCAAGAACTCGTGAAGCTCAAACAGCAGGAGGTGTAACTACAGACTATAAACAAGTTCTTTCATAAGAGATTTTGAACCAGTATTTAGTTTATTTGCTTTTCCAAGTCTGATCTGTGACTCTGGCATGTTTGGATTCAGCAGCCTCCTGCTTATGACCTGTTTTCACTTGCGTGTGCTAGGGGGGATGCTCTGGCCTCCTCTGCAGCTGGACTTACCTATTTTTCTGGTACTTCAGTTCAAGAATGAGACTGCCCTGGAAAATATCAAGTATTTTTCATAGTCATAGAAAAAGGTTGTTAATGGATATTTCATAATAAATCTTTCCC
>NW_010417091.1:95753-123783 GCF_000710305.1 Buceros rhinoceros silvestris | reverse complement strand
GGCTGTCACAGGCAGCCTGAGCAGCCTCTGGCACCAGAGTTCTGTCTGTTTTCACCGTTTTGAGTGTTCATGACAGTTTATGAAGTTAGGGGGTGATATTTCTTGGTTTTTTCCATCAGTGACAGAGGATATTTGGTGGCAAAAAAAAATATGAATTTAGTTTGAGCAAAACTTACGGTATTAGTGATTTCCCCCACATGGAAACACATTATTTAAATGGCAATCACCTTACTAGAAAATCCATCTGTCTCCAACCTCATAAAAATATCCCAAATGAAAATGGAGCATGCTATAGATAGCACCAGTTCTTCCAGGAAAATGTCAGCAAATCTGTTACTGCTGTCATGTAAATACTAATCGTTTTGGGATTCATATCGTATACAAAATAAAAAATACAAAGAGGAATTGGAGAGAACTGCAAGTGTTCTCATGAGTTTCCTATTTTGCTAAAACCTGATAAACTTTAGTGATCCATGTCACTAGAAGGAAAAGCTCTTTTTGAACCGTTTATCTGCAGTTCCGCTTGAAGGAATTTCAGTGGCTCCACTAACTTCAGGTGAAATATGTGAGCTTACATCAGCTCGGGGTTTGGTGTTCGCTTTGTGCAAATGTGTGTATGCTCACAATGACCTACTGTGCAGAAACCCCCTTCACTGACCAGCTCTGTAGCACTCGCCTTGCTGCAAACCTCAGGAAGGTGTATGGTGAGATTACATCTGATCCTGAACTTAACTCGTGCGGTTAAAACATACAGTGGAAGAAACGCTGGAGAGGTATCGAAGGGAAGAGCTGTCTTCTGGTGGGTGCCTGAAGCTTGCCATCTGTCCGCCCCGAGATGCACCGAGCGGTGGTATGGGAAAAAACCTGCTGACTCCTCAGCTTTACAGATGACTGCTGATGTTGACGCTGGGTTTTTTTCTCCCGTGCAGTCACAGCTGCATGCACCGCTCCAGTGCCACAGATGCTTTTTGGCAAATCAACAAGCTCACAGCAAGTCCTGGCTCCCCAGTTTGATTTGGAAACCCTTACCTTTGGAATGGTTAGTTACTCAGCTTCGCTCAATCCCCATGAGCTGCTTTTTTCAAGTTTTCTCATTTGCATTGCCATGGCTGGGCAGCAGTGAATCAAAGCCCAGCTGCAGCTACTGATCTCCTATAACCCTTTTTTTCTCTTAGTTGTAATTTCAACTATAAGCTCAACAATAAGCCCATCTCTTAATCTCAGCATGAACAAATGGAAAATGGTCAAATGACGCACAATTTTAAGCTTCTTGCTGTATAAATTAGACAGAGTGCGTCAGTTCACTGGAATACTCTGACCTTTTCTCCTTAAAAATATTGGGGGGGAGGGGGGAGATCTGGCTTGAGCCCTAGGTTAAAAGTCTTACATTTACAGAGGGCAACTGCCTGAGCATAAGGTACCAATATATACAGGAGCTGGTGCTTAAAATATATGGGGAGATGGAAGCCAGGATATATAGGGAGGAGTGCCAGTAAAAGCCAGACGGTTGCTGGCTTTTAGCACCTAAATTTGCTATAATATTTGTATATATGATAGCATTTTCCATCCTGCCAGCTACCTGAGGGACTTAAAACTGAATTACTAATCTTTCTAATTAGTATTGTCCCTCTTTATTTCGGCTATAATGCAGCGAGCCAAATTTGGCCCCGCTTCCCCCAGTGTGAAACTATGAAAGCCAGGGGAAGGCAGCGCTTGGCTGGCTCTGTGCTGCGGGGAGGGAAGCCAGGAGCCGCGTTCTGCTGACGCGGGGCGATGGGAGCTGTCAGCACTGCGCGCTGGCTGCAAGAGGCACTTGAGCAAGTCCACTGCAGCATCGCAGAATAATGTCTGTGCTGCTTCTGCCAGGGGGAAGGGAACGGGGTTCTGCCCCTTGGTGCTGGCTGTTGCAGTGCTGCTGGGGCTGGTTTCAAAGAGTTAGTGTGGTGATGAAGCCATACAAAAGAGTGTGTTCTTTGTAGACACGCCAGGTGGGTCATGGTTTGTGTATGAGCGTAGTTCTGTACACATAGACAACATTCAGAAAACGTATTTTTCATTGTATGTCACCTGATACTTAGTTTAAAAGAATTCTTCAAAAGTGCTTTTTCAGTTTCTGGGCAAAAATTCACCTGAATTTGTTTTAGAGAGAGCCTGTCTTTCAAACCAAGTGCTAATGATGACTATTTAGGTGTTTTCCTCTGCGCTAGCCCTCAGTGGCTGGCTCTGAGCTGGCCAGGGCATTGTTTCTTGCTGTCCTTGACTTCAGAGATGTTCATGTGGTATTAGGTGCTTCATTATTAGTATCTCCTTTTCTTGGCCTGAAGGAAAATAATTCCTAAGTGTGGAGAAATAAATAAAAAGGGGAGGAAACTCAGTAGTATCTCACTATAGCAGCAGGGTTGAATTTTAGTTTCATGGGCTACCTGTGACATGAGTTTTTATCTGCACTGGAATGGTTAAACTCCATTTTTTCATCTCCGGTATCTTGTCAGTGTTTCTCTGAGGAAGGAAGGGATCACATGGTGTGTCTGAAATGAAGCCACAGGTGATGGCTTTTACTCCTGACTCTGGCTGATCTACTGCTTGTGGCTTGTGATGTTAACAGCTCTCCCACCAAGGCTGTTCCCCCCATCTTCCTTCTGCAGGACAGTGTCTCCCTGAAGTACCAGGCTGTCCATGCCATATCTGCTCAGGGTGACAGTCTGACAGGGCGATTACAGAGGCTGAGGGTAGGGGGACAGGTAGGAATTACTCTGTCGCAGCCCCCAGTGCTGCTTATTTCCGTGAAACCAAGTGGAAAGTTTCCAGAAAGGCTGATATTGTGACCACTGGGCACCTTCTTCCCAGCACTGAGGATTTGCTGTGGAAAACCCAGCCTAGTCTGACAACTTTAATTAAATTTTAAATAGTGAAAGGCACGGGGTACACATGTGCTGGAAAAATGTGCATGGGGAGGGGAAATAAAAAGATGGAAAATATCTTAAAGTGAGACTCCAGATTCTTAAAAGATGCAGAGCTGGAGTAGGAAGATGTTGAGGATCCAAATCCATGTTTCCATCACAAGCGAATGCCTGTGCGTCCTCTTGTTCCTGCTGCCGAGCACTTCTTGAGCTGAGCGGGGGTTAAGCTCCAGGCCACATTAGGACTCCCTGCCATTCCCCACACCGAGCCGTGCACACACAGTGTACCTGTGTCCGTCAGCACACACACCTCGCTCTTCATTTGCTCCTTACCTGCTGCTCTTAATTCACCTCCCTGTGTGTGGGTGCTGGAGCCGCAGGACTTCACCTCTTCGACACACACAGGCTCATTTTAAGAAGGCTGAAACCTGCTGTTTAATGCATTATTGAAAGCTGTTCTTTATTTTTAAACTTTCCAGGAAGTTAAAAATAGACCTGATCCTTTTCATTCTCGTATAAGTACAGAGCAGATCAGAATTATGCGTTGAACGCCGTGTATAATCCATTGGTTAGGGATTACATCTGGTGAATGCATCAGTTAACTGAATTGAGTCTATTTGTTTTCTTAAAAAAATTTCCAACTGATTCTTGGCCATTTCCTTGCTGCCAGGATTAAGGCAGCAGTTGCAGTGCTCTTGCCCAGCTTAAGCGTACTTGCTCATCGCTGGATTTGGAGGTGTAGGTTCATCCAGTGTCTGCAGATTGACCAGAGCTTTGAGTGGATGCTCAACAGAAATGCTTTGGTTATATACTAGTCTCTCAGAGTATTCTGAGAGAGAAAAGAACATCACATACGATGAACATGTGTTTTGACAAAAAAATTTCTGTCCTCTTGTGACTTAGATGTGGATATTGATCAGGAGCACAAAGCCCATCCCGTCTGTACGCGGAGCAGTCAGCTGTAACACCTTGCGTTTCACCATGAAGAACATAACCAAGATGAGCAGAGCCAAAACAGTCTCTGTAGACACCTTTGTTAGAGATTCATGAGAAGGAGCTGGTCCAGCGTGGAGGAACGTGGGGATGTGCTGGATACCCAACTCATATTTTCAGTTTCTGGGCTGCTGGGTAGTGATGTCTTCGGTAACGTTAAGCTGCATAAATGCAAGGGAAAAATCCATTCAGTACCTAATTTATTATGGTGAATTGTCAGAGCCATGGGGTTTGTATGCAGTGCTGTGACTAATGAATCATTACAGGTGGGATTTTCGAAAGTGCTTGGGGGCTGCCCAGCCCTGCTCGTGCCAGAGAGATGGATGAATGCTCCCAAAAATCCCCTTGAAATACCAAAGATTACAGCTAACCAAGGACCATTTTTCTATGTGTGCCCTTGTCTGTGACCTCCTTTACTGGAATTTTGGGACATGAAAAATACGTACCTTGAAGAAAACTTTATTAGAAAGATACTTCTTTATATTTTTGGTTTGAGTTTTAACTTTTTTCTAAAGGAGTCTAAGACACCAGTGTCAAAAAGGAAAAAACCAACCAGTTTCATCAAAGCTGCTGGTAACTCATTATATGGGATAAAATATTGCAAGGATCATTCTTCACTTGCTACAAAATACCCCTTGGGTCCATAGCAATTTTCTGTGCAGTTATGGTATTTTTCTTGTGCAGTAGGAGGATGAACTCTTAGCTCACGTCTGTTTTGAGAACCATCTTAAGTGCAGTGCTGCAGCTTTCTGCACCTTAAATATGCCCAATTCTTAAGAAAAACAATCCCTTCTTGAAAGGGGGCTCTTTTTTTTTTAGATTTAGACATGCAAATGGATTTTTCTAAGACAAGCTGCAGAGTGAATTTGCCATGAAAGCTCCTTCTCCAGACAACCTATCCCTGTGTACATTCATTATTGAAAGAACAGGCTGAGCGAGCTGTCCACCAAGAGATTCCTGTGGAGCAGAGCAGAGCAGGGAAACTCTTGCTGGAACTCATCGGATATCTCCTGGAGGACCATTGCTCACTAACTGCAGGAGCTGTCAGGGCTGGCTCTAGCGTGCATCCCATACTTTGTAAAATGCGATCTCCGTATGTGGAGTATAAAATGTTTTGTGTGTGGTAAGAATTGGTCTCTGGGCTTCAGCTTTTTCCACCTATAAAAGGGAATACTCACTAGAGAATGGAAAGATTCAGAAAAAGGGGAGAACTTTTTTGTTGCCAGATTCTTTCCTGCAAGGTGTTCCTATCCCGTTGCTTATGAACCCTCTGATCTATATTTATAAATGGCCTTAAAATGGCAGGTAAGCAAAAATAGGGTCGGATGAAAGGAATATTGCCAGCCACCTGGCTCACCAGCTTAGTATCGCATTCGAGTCTTTCGACCTTGCAAGAACATCCATGAGGGGTGTTACAGCTCAGGGGGATTAGTAGGTATGAAAAGCACTAATTCAGCTTTCTCCACGGATAGTAGGTGACACCCACTGTTGCTATCAGTTACAATATGATTTTCTGTTTTCTAATAGAGAGGAGCTGGCTGGGGCAGCAGAAATGTGGGCTGTGCAAAGATGGTGGGGGCTGGTTATCCCTCAGAGCTCACTCTGTATTTTTGGAAAGACGTTCTGGAACAGTTGATGGAAAATCGACAAGCTAAGAACAGTGGCCACCATTTAAAAGTAATCTGGAGATGTGTTTGTTCTCGCTTCACTTCTCCTGGTCTTGCAGATGGGAAAGTGCAAAAGAGGGGCTGTGAGCCTGAGGTTTTGTTCATCCTTTCAAGAACGGGGTAAAGCGCACAGTGACAGTAAGGCGCAGGCAGTTTGATGTAGTGAACTCCAGTGCTTTGGTGATCCGAGCTGTTAGTGGAGGGTCAGGATTTCTGCACACACTCAGCAGCAATAACAGGAAAGCACCAGATCTGGAGTCCATCCCCATCCTCCACCCATCCCTCACCTCCCTCCAGCAGTTGCCTCTTGCTCTCAAAGAGACAAAATTCAACCATTCAACGTTGCTGCTGCATGGAAGCCTTGAGCCAGTCTTGCTGCAGGTCAGCTCTGCCCTTTCAGGAAAGGGCAAGGGGAAGCAAAAATGGATTGGTAAATATGCTGGATTATTAAGGACTCAAATTGCAACATATGAAAGATTTTGAGTGGAGGGTTCATAAGGGGGATGCTCTGGCCAATGCTCTGTTTATACTGTGTTAAAATACTTCAGTCCTCGTGGACGTGAACTCCTTCCTGCCCATGTGATTTCTGGTCTGTAGCGGTTTGTTCATGTGTAGCCCAGCCACCACATGACACCACTCATGTTTCTGGAGATACCACATACAACAATGAGCCCCAGATTGTCACACTTCTAAATATTTGATTTTGATTGTTTTTAAGACTTGTGTCTTGACCTGTGTGAATTTTCCACTCTGAACCAGCTGATTAATGCTCGTACTACAG
This sequence comes from Buceros rhinoceros silvestris, assembly GCF_000710305.1. NCBI lineage: Eukaryota > Metazoa > Chordata > Aves > Bucerotiformes > Bucerotidae > Buceros > Buceros rhinoceros. Next base: position 117,442 of record NW_010417091.1, on the reverse strand, counting down.
CAGTTTTAAGTTCCCAGAAGCAGTGTAACCTATTAGCCTCCAATAAACCTAAGCAATCCCAGCTGGAGAAGCTTAGGACGGGTCCATCCTGAGATGTATGTAGGCTTTAACTGTTGTACATTGCTCTGGTTCGCAGAGCAGAATTCAGCTATTCTGGGGGGGAAACGGAAAGTTCCACCCCCAGGCTCCAGGCAGAGGCTGAAAGACAACCAGGCTTGTTCGGGTGTGGAAGGCTGGTTTGGGACACAAGTCCTGAACTCTGTGTGCTAAGCAAGTTGATGAAGGTATCAAGGACAGACTATAGCAAGGACAATGAGCAGCAACAGTTGGAAAATGTAGTGTCAGTAATATCCTCTCCTGATAAACCACAAGTGCCTCTTTGCAGCAGCAGGTCTTCTCTGCTGATTGAAAAATTCCTGGGGGAGCTGTCTTTACTTTTGAAGTTTCCCTTCTTACCAAACCGAGTTGAACACGAAAGTTCGAGAATCTCAGTTATGTCTGAATTAATAAAAATTGGAATGGCTCCAGGTTTATACACAGGTATTTTATCATCTGTCTCAGAGCAACTGTTGGATCTCTACATAAGTTGTGTTGAAATTGCTGTCTCTGACTCAGAACCATGCTTGGGAAGGTACATCCAGATGGAAAACACAGAATCTCAAACATGTTTTCCCCCAGCGTAGCAAGGGCAGGCTGTGCTGGTTGCTTTCTTCATATTTTCACATATTTTCTGAATGTGCATGCCGAGGAGAAGCGGTGCAGTGTGAGAGCACTCGCTGTTGTGAAGGCAGAGAAGAGAAGTGCATATGAGGGTAGGAAGCTTTTGTTTGCGTGCACAAGTCAAGCAGTTGCTCAGCCAGGAAGATAACGCTCACAGACAGGCTGGGGATGGAAATATGGGTGTGTGCAAGTGGGCTTCAACCCTTCCACTAAGCTGCAAATGATTAGGCCTGCAATGTTAAGTGGAAACATATAACACATAAAAATAACAGCTTAAAAATAAGCTTTCCAGTCTAGAGGTCCAGGATTTTATATTTACAGATTATTTTTATGGATGCCATTTTCTCTTTGCAGTGTTGTCTGTGTCATTGGTAGGGGAATTACTCATCTCCTCTGCTCCTCAAAGAATTGTTTGCTAATCTCCACTAACAGGTGCTTTCCAGGCATATGCGTACCCATCCCTTTGTTAAGATGATCTGGATCTGCTTTGGAGACTCTTCCCCATCTCTGCTCTTAAAGCCAAGGCCAAAAATTTCATATGTGTCTGCGTACTTATTAGGCACCTAAATCTGTTTCTTGTAGCATAGTAGAATTAGAACATGAAAGCGTGCTTGTAAAGGGTGGTTGTAAAACGAAGCTCGTGCTCTATTAAGGCAACTAATTACAGAATGCAGCAGATTAAAGTCTGGCCAAATTTACAAGGTGGGTTTGTGGGTACCATCTCCCAACACCGTCCTCTGTCACTATTGTTTCTTCCTCTAAGCTCTGTAAATTGTTAGCTTTTCCTTTAAGCCAAGTTTGCTGATTCAGGACCTTTTGGCTGAGTGGCCACCAGCTCTGAGTGGTTGCTATTGAGTTGCAGGCATGATCAAGAAGGTTGCTTGGCCATAAGGTGCTGTGATCCATGTCTGCTCTTTGGCTCACAATTTTCTCTGCTGGACCTCCTGGCTGCTCCAGAAGGTCACTCTTCAACTGATCAGGAACCTCTCTGCCTGAGAGGTGATTTTTTTTTCACCAAGACTTTTCTTCTGTCTTCAAATTTCTTCTCCTTTCAGATCAAATGTTCAGTTCCATGATATATGGGCTTCTCCGCGGAACACTTGTAACGTTCATTGTGTTTATCCATTTAGGGCTGCAGCACAGGGAGATGTTCGCAGATTTACAAGTGGGAAGCTGAAGCAATGAAAAAAAATGGGCAATGTCAAATTCTGTTCTGTGGTAGAAAGGGGGATCTGTCTCTTGACTCCTTCAAAACTGCTTGTAATTGGTTGAATAATAGTTTAGGACTTGTATAGTGTGTGAATGGATCCAAATTAATGACCCAGCAATGGGCTGAAAATGAGAGATTCTTTTCATTAAAACCAAGTAAAACTGAAGCTTCTATCTATACCTGGGGAAGCATGGCTTTTTCAAATGACAAAGAAGATTAAAAGGTAACATCATGTGGAACACTGATGTCTTGTGCGCTCTATTTGGTCTGGAAGGTCAATAATGAAGTCTTACAGCAGCAGACATCATGATGTGTTTTAGAGAGCAAGAAACCCATTCCGAGAGGCTAAATGGATTATCCAAAACCACGGATCAAACCGCAGAGGTCAGTGCATCCCTGATAAAGCTGCTGAAAGGACCAAGTTCAGAGGTGAAAAGAGGACCCTCTCTTCTTTGCAGGGGGTCAGGGTAAGGGAATTGGAAACTAAGCACTTGTGGAAAAAAATAACTGCTAGGTTGGAGATAAGTGAATAAAAATACCCTGCCAGCAAGCAAGGACAGCTGTGGTGCTACACCCAATGGCAACTATGGAAAAACAAGGCTGTAAAATAAATATACACATGGGGAAAGGTTAGGCAGGTCTTGCTTTCCCCCCTGCTGTTACTGTAACCCACATAACACACCGCCTTGTTTTGGTTGTGATCAGAACAGTGATCCCTTTGCTGTTAGCTGAGGGAAGGGACAGGTGACAGTTTGGGTCATTCAAAATCCACAGCTTTGGTCCACCTGCCTCTCCAGATTTCCCTGAGTCCCAGCATAAGGGACAGGGGAGCTGAACTATCAGCAGGGGAACATTGCTGTGGTACTTCACTATAACCATCACCTTCATGCAGCTGCTGAAGAAAGCGTCCTGTCCTTCAGGGCACGTGTAGCTGCTCTGGCTCCAGTCAGATGGGGAGAGGTCCCTGGCTAATTACCAAAATTAAAAATTAAATAGGGATACATCAGTAATAATCACAGCATTCGAAATGACAGTAATTTCTCAGACAATCATTTCAACTGCTTGCTAAAGTCTCACCAGAATGTAAAATTCTGGCTAAAATAAGACATGGCCATTGGAGTAGTTTGAGTTTCTTAAAGGACAGGTTTTTCAGGCTGAATTTTGGTAATGTTTAATGGTTGCAAAAGTGGTGAATGCTGATCTCAAGTTAATTCTGTTCTTTAGCTTGGATATAAGAATGCACTTCAAAATGTAAAAGGAAAAATCGTTCCACATTATTTCACACATGGGTCTAACTCAAATAAAACCCTTTGTAGTATAACATAGCTTTGTCCTAATTGCATATATCCCTCTCCTGCTGTCTGCAGACATTTCAGGATCCTCCAGAAGTTACCAGAATCTCATCTGTTTCTCCATTAATAGGTATTAAAACCTAATGGTTTTTAAAACCTGTATCAGTGAGAATCTTATATTTATGCCACTATGGTCATGCTGTTCTGTTAAATATGTAAAAATGAATCAGTTTTGCCCAGAGCTTTAAGGTAAGAAACTCAATGTTCATTCTTTTCCTAACAGAAGTATGTGGTATGCGACAAAGGTAATTTGATCCTGGTATAAAAATGGAAAAATTGCATCACTTCACAATTAGATCTATTGTGGAAAAATATTCATGGTTTGTGCCGTTCTTTGTGGGAGCATGATGAGATGCTCTATAAACAGACACAGCATCCAAGCCAGGTTAGCAAGCCCCAGTTGCAGCTACCGGCATAGAGATAAACATAGCAGCCATAATATTAACAGTTTATGAGTTATTTGAACACTTTGGCTTCATGCGATGAGGAAGTAATTCTCCTGGCTAAGCATAAAGGCAAGAAACATGTAACTGCAGAAGCCTTCCATCTCCATGAAGGACATACGAACCAGCTTTGGCCACGCTGTCTTGCCTTGCCTCTGGTGACAACTGATGAAGCATTTGGCTTTTCTCAATATGAAGTTTTCATGGTCTAAATGTTATGCCTTGTCTCTAAAATAATTAGCAAATATTTTGGGAAATAAAAAATTACCAGAAATTATGAAAACGAGAAAATCTGAAAATCTCAGCCAACCAGCCTAAGTCCTGTCCCATGGGATTCCTTCCCAGCAACAGGCTGGAACAAGGGTCCTTGCTCAAGGCTCCCACAGTCACTCAGGTTATTATTAGTATGCTGTTGGTGGTGCTATTTCAGAATTTCCAGTACAACAAATGGTAACTTACCCAGCATTGTCAGAAAAAAACATACCACCTATAAACTATTTTAGACTCGAGTACATCAGGAGTTACTAATACGGTGCTTTGCAAGGGGAAGTTATGGAGCTAAGCTATCTGTCGGTAAAATAAAACCAAACGCAGTATTTAGACTGCAACTCTGTGCTTACAGCGTATAAAATGTTACTTAATTTTCCATAGGAGAGGGAGCTTCTGATGTTGAAATTATCAGGTGGCAGTTACTTGCAGAAGTGCGCTTGCCACTTGGACAAATGCATTTATTGTGTTCAACAGATGACAAATGTTTGTCCTACTATGCAAAAACAGGCATTATCTTCATGAAAAGTTGTGCTAAGCAGGCTGTAACAAGTGATGTTTTTATAAAGGAGTATAAAAAGAAAATGAATAAAAACTAATACCTATAATTGAGAATCACAAAGGCAAATGACTAAGCAAATAAATATGTAAACTGTCATATTGTCAGAATAAAAGTCAAACACCAGACAATGAAAAACTGATGTTTTTACAGATACAATAAAGAAAATTGTCAGTCTAACTTGGTTAACTGCTCAGATTAGTGGAAAAAAATAAACATTGACAATTAACTTCTAAAGTTTTTCAAATCTGCCTAATGACAGAACTGTAACAAGCATCTTTACCGACACTGGTTCTCACCAGCAGGGCTTACTGCAAAGTGTGCAGGTGTCATGGGCCAGACCTACTTAAGAGGCTGTAATCAAGCTGTATCTGAGCCCTGACCCAACATCCACTGAAGTCTCTGACAATCCTTCCATCGACTTGGGCTGGTGACCGCTCACCCACTATAGAACTGCTGTGTACTGGTCACAAGCCACTCATTAACTGGGCTCCTGCAGGGAAGACCCAGTTCTGGTGGCTGTTAATGAAGAGCCACCAGATGGTTAGTTAATTGTTTAGGATCACTCTGTATTGTACATGACACATCTTGTACGCATAAAAACAAATTGTTGGCATTTCTCTTCCAGCAGTCACTGGAGAGTGATTTGGACATGGCTCCGTCCCTGCCAAAGTCAGAGCTGCGGAGCCTTACTGTTCTGGCGAAGAGTACAAACAATTTCCATTGTGCAACTCAAGCAAAAAAATATATGCAAAGCTGTTGAATCTTGCACTTTAATGTGTTTTCATTTGGCACAGGAAAACATAATTATTAAACAAATCTGTTTATCTAACAGGTCAACTTTGATTTATCTTAGCAAGTAAAAGCCATCATTATTGCACGTCCATCTCTCGGAGCATGAACTAGCGCTCTTAGAACAAAGAGCAGAAAGCTGATCCTAGGTGTGGAGGCTGCCAGTGAGGTATTTCATAGCCTTTCAGTGTCTTCCAATACCTTTGAAAGGAATTTTTATTTTTTATAATGTCCCTCTTCCTCATTTACCTTTGGAATCACCCTCTGCTTTATTAAAGTAAAAGGCTTTTTTATTCCATTACGATTAGTCTTGGGGCAAGTCAGCGTGATTTACTGAAGGCAGATACAAGCTCATCCTACTTCTTGCTCCAGCCAAAAGCAACGTAGGCCTATAGTCATCTGGGTTTGGGCTCAGCGCTGTGCACCCGCAGCTGGGTGCTCTGTGTTTTGAAGATCCTGCTGTCTTGGAAGGCAAGGGGGCTTCTCTCATACTTTCTGACCAAAAAGCAGAGCCCATTACCTTAAGTATTCACAGGCAGCGTCCTCCAGGTTCAGTGCTATCATCTGTCATATTCTCTCGTCTGCAAATGATCTTGTGAGCTGTGAGGCTGTTCTTGACGTAGGGAGTTGACGGTGTTATTTTTGTCCAGGTGTAAATAACTTTGAGAAGGGGCATGCAAGAACCCGGTCCAAGGTGCTGTCACTGTTGTGGGTGCACATTTCCCTCAAAGCTTTCTTTTGCAGCTCTTCCCTTTTTAATGAGTTACAAACCCTACTAATCCACTTTCTCTCCCTTTATTACAAGCTGCAAGTGTCCAAATATTTCCCCGTCTGAATTCTGACTGTACAATACGTTGTCTTTCCAGACCATTAAAACTTAGCATTTATGACATTCCAAAAGCTGTTGCCCATTAGCAGTTTCTCAAGCTTCAGGGTGTTTTGCAACCCAGCACTCTAACTAATGATTGAGAGGAAAACAACATAATCATGTGCTGACATTCCAAGTTATTTTATAAGCCACTTTTATCTCAGACACCCTTTTCCTCCCTGCACCATCCACTGCAGCTCCATTGAAACTTTTCTGTGGTTGAACCTAGAGGTTCTTTCAGCTGCAGTGGGAGGCAGTGGCCTTTCCCCAGTGTAGGTGCAAGCTGCCCTCGTACACCGAAGGTAAAAGGAATTCAGCTCAAGGTCACTGTATTAGCTGTCTGGACTCTGCGCTAGTTAGCCCCGGGGGCACCTTTACTGGCAGGTTTAATTTAATGTATGCGGGAGGAGTGAAAACTGTGGCTGGCTTTCTGGTGTGCAGAAGAGATGACATTGCTGGATAATTTATCTACAGGGCTCAACGAGGCTTGGGATGGCTAGGTCTAAAAATATGATTGTTCCCTGCCCGTCCTGAATGATTAGGCATGGCCATGCAATAGCAGCTGCATGTTCAGAGGTGTCCTAGCGCCAGGCATGCCGTGTTAGCGTGTCTTGGGTGCTGCTTCTAAACTGGGAGGCTCCATCGCAGTAATCTAATTTCCTTTGTATTGTTGCAGAGAATGGGTGTAAGTTTGAACAGAAACAGCAGAATTACCTTTTGGTGACCTTTTACCTGTACCCTGACAAAGCACAAATCTATTATTTAATTGAAATTAAGAGCATTCCCATAATCTCTAGAGAAGAGTTGGGAGGAAAGGTGTAAAAACCAAACTGAACTCTAATGTGCCCCCACTTGCACTGAGTAAAGTAAACACTGCAGAGTACCTAAATGTTTTTATTCGTGGTTGATTTCTTTAGCACCTACAAGAAAAGTTAGGGAATCAAAAGTGATGCTCACTTTCGATGGAATATTAATGGAAAGTTTGAGGCAGTGGAAAATAATTTGTTGGGTTTTAATGTCAGTGATATTTGCGATTTGCCAGTTGACTGACATTTTCGGCTGTTCCTATACGTGCCAGTAAATACCAAACACCAAAACTTGGATGAGAAAAAGATGATAAAATGATAGATATTGTTTTATCTGTGAGCCAAGCCTGTTACCTTTAAATGAGGTTGATCATTCTCAGGACAGATCAACTATTTCTGTGGCTAAAAGTTTTATAAAGGCTATTGTCTTTTTAAACTATGGAAGAGCAGAATTTGAACTCTGTCTTAAAAGTATCTGTCCAAAGCTGTACAGTTCTGTTTATGGTTATACACATGAGGCCAAACCACTGCGACTTCAAAAAGAATTTTCAGAAGAAAATAGAACTCTCATTCATTCATTCCAGAAATTAAATTGAAAAATAATTAGGTAAATTGAAAAATGAGAAATTATTTCTGCATTGTTATATGTTCATAGTTTCCAGTGTTTAGATGTTAAAATTGTCATTTTTCTTGGTGGCTGACTAAAAGAATAGAGAAGGGAAAAAGGTCCAAAGGGGATTTAATTAAAGTATTAAAAGTTATGAGGGGCACAGCTGTCTGATCACTTCATCATCCCTCGGGGAAGAGTCAAAGGGTCAAGATTAATGACAAATATATTTAAAACATGTCAAAGGAAAAATATCATACATGTTTAAGCAGCCTTTGGAATTAACTGTTGCAGGAAGCCACGTGAGTGTGTGATCTAGCCTGACTTTTTACAGAGCTGGTTCACTTTATAAACAGTAATAGCCAGGAGGTAATATTGACATCTTGACACCTGACAGCTTTAAATTGAGCTATGGTGCTGGATTTTAATGGTGCTGAAGTCTTACAAACTCTTCTTGGCACAAACAAAAGTGGGTCTTGCTGTCTAAAACAGCAAAGCCCTCCACACAGGTAAGTCCCGGAAATCTGAATGAAATACGAGCAGGTAAACAAAGTAATTTAGGAGTCAGTCAGCAGTTCATTCATCTCAGAATCTCTTGTACTCAGATTAAAGCATGGGTGCTCTTCGGGGTCATCGTTTGTACCTAAATGTAAGTGCTGTAGATATCTTGTAGTGGTGGCAGTTAAAGTCTATGTAAAGAGAAAGCAAAACTGGGGGGAAAAAACCCCCAAACAACCCAGAACAGAAACAAACCCAAATGAAGCTCTGAAATAGTCTGTATCTCTCCGGATAACTTCTGTTGCAGCTATATGGTATATCCTTCATACTAGACTTTGAATATATGGGATCTTTTTTGCCAGGATTAAATGTTGATACAGAAAAGATAAGGATTAGTAGTTGATGAAGATATAACCAGCCTGAGTGAAGGTACTTGTAAGCAGTGCATAAGGTGTTACCTAGCACAGCCCGCTGATGCAAAATACAACATGCTCCTAGGACTTATTTCTGTAGTCTTGTTTGGCTCCTGAAGAAAACCTGCCCGTACCCCACCTATCCTCTACTAGCCAGGGACTGAATCAGTTGCAAACCTGGGACTGTCTATCTCATCCTTAGTTTATTAAGCGTGTAAGACTTGCAAGTCAGAGTAAAAAATGACAAAATGCAAGAAATGTTCCTTCTTCTTCCAAGGGCTTGTTCTTTGCTCAGCCCCTTTCTAGTCTCATTGGCATTAGCATCATTTTCAGACATCATATCCCACTTAGCCCATGATAATTTTTCTTTTCTCTCCCTATGTCTGGATGTCTCTGTGATCCAGCCATTCAGCAGAGCTATGGCCTTCACTTCTCCAAGTGCTGTTGCCACCATGGATCATTCATTTCAATTCCAGTAGTTCCCACTACTACAGCAAGTACCATCCGCTTGCTGAGGACCAGAAACCAATGAGGGATTTAGCTTTTGCCCCTCTTACCTGCCCAACTCCTGGATGCACTAAGGACGTACCTCTGCCTTTCCCCACCCTGCTGAGGCCCGCAGTGCACTGCTGCCCTTTTATTGAGTGTCTGGTACCCAAAAAACAGCCCCTTCCACAAGCAACCTCAGCAGTCGAGGTGCTACAGAAGAACTGGAAAACTTACGTAGCAAAAGCTCCTACTGCTTATCGGGTCAGACCCATTTGTGTCTTCCTTACTCTAGAGCTTTGAGAAACTTGGAAGGCAAAGGAGTTATGCAAGTTCATATTAGCCAAAGACCCGACTGCCTTTTATTAAAGTTGTGCTGGTTTGTTTTTCTTTTCTGTTTAAGATTAGGAATGGGCAGGAAAATTTAAACCTTTAAATCAAGTATCCTTTCAAAACGCTAGCCAGAGCTGCAGTGGGCTTCTTTCAAGTGTCTTGTATTGATGGTTTCTTCTTGAAGTATCCTGGCAAGCAACAGCTTCAAAAATATTAGCGATTATATTTGAATTGGAATTGGCTGGAAGTTTGCAAATGTGAGCAAAATGGGTGCAAGGCGCTGTTGGTGTGTACACTCCTGCCAGGCTGGAATGAAAGGTCACTGCCAGGGCATCTGAGTCGTACCTTAAAGATTCCCAAAACTGCTGTCTGACCCTGGAAGTTCGATACAAGTTAAAGGCTGATATATATCACATTCCCTCCCTGGATGCTTAGATAAATGAAGCATGGACAGCTTCATTTATATGTACATGAAGCTTTCTCCTGTCTGTCAGACTATCTCCTTCATGAGGAGGTACAGGCGGAGAAGCTGAATTAATGACCATGTACAGTGAACAGTTCTGGAAAGTGCAGCAGTGGAAAACAAAAGGCTGGTATGGCAGCTGCTGCCAATTAATAGGGCTTCACTAAGCCAGTCGAGTCATGCCATTGTAGCACCAGCTGGGGAAGGATCTGGCCCACTATCTTCCACTTACATGAGTTAAGAAACAGAGAGATTCAGTAACATGCCTCTCTGCTGAGTCAATAGAGTAAGAACCTTTCTTTCCATGTGCATTAGTTTTGCAGCTATGGCAACAGTGTATGCGTGAGGAAAGGGAGCGCTTAAAATAGGCTCCTGCTCCTAGTTGGAGAGAGCTGACAGCAAACACGTGTGGTCGCCCGAGAACAGCGAGGGAAGCAGCACGCTATTCTCAGCCTCCCTTTGGGTCATCATCAGCCCCTGTGCGGTGGAGGCTGCAGCCGAGGAGGTGGATGCACCTGGTTGCAGCAGAAGCTTTGCTGTGCCTCAAAACCTTCTGTGAGGGTCTGAGGTTTCCTCCTCCGTGCCCTTTCCCACCATGCTGGCTCATCTGTGAGCAAGCTGGGCTGTGTTCTTCAGTGAGGGACTTGACGTGCTGGTCAGTTGTGGAAGAAATCGCTTGTGGCTGACAAGCAGGCTGGCCTCTTCCGCCAGGGTAAGGGCAAGACAAACCTCGCTGAATGGCCAGTCAGCTGTACGGCAGGCGGCCTGCAGCAACAAGCAGGTGTTGTAAGGTGTCCTTCTTCCAACTCCAGATCTACTGTGTGATTTCAGAGAGAGGGGGAAGGCTGGAGAAGTGGAAAATAGCAGCTTTGGCTCATAAGCTGTAACCTGTTTTGGTCTCCATTAATTAATTTGGCATTGGCTGCGTGGTATGCTATTATTAGGCTCTCTATTCCCCTCTGCAACAAATTAGGACTTTCACATCTGCCTAAAAATAAAACTTTCCTGTCTGCTGGCTAACAAGCAAAGCCAGCATGCAGCCTGTGTTGAGTAAAGATGCACAGCTGTTCTGTCTGTGAACTCAGGAACGCGTGAGGGGGTTTTGTGTTAAGATGCATTTGGTACCCAGCAGCAAGAAACAGTATTTCCAAGAAACTGTCAAACTGAAGGCGTTCTCGAGAGATGGTTACAAAAGGTGAAACCAGAGGGAAACGTCCAGGAAGATTACAAGGACTTAAATGGAAAAATGTTAATGTGGTTTAGTTTGTTCTTTAAGCCGGTCCTGAGAGGTGACGTTCTTGATTAAAGAGAAATAGTCTCTCATTTCCAACTCATTTTCTACCTCTCTAGTCCCACAGCTTGTACTGTACTTCACACCAGAGCCATGAACTCTGCCCACCCTTTGCAGATGGTCTCCAGGTGTGTAGCAGTACCTGCTGCCACAGCCAAGAGAGGAGAGGCTTCCATAGCAGGTATCCATCACCTCGACACCAGGCACAGCTCTCCTCCGTCCTAGCCTGGGAGCTGAAGAAGAAAAATGTGCATCACTCGTGGCTTGCAATAAGAGCACCAGTGAGGCCATGTATATATTTATAGTTACTAGAGGTGATTTCAACACAACTGTCAAGTCTTTTTCCTAGAAATGGAAGTTTTTCGTAATGTGCTTTCGCTGAGATTGAAGGAAGTAATTTCTGATTAATTTTCTTTATGCAGGTATTATTAAAGAGAGCTGAAACTTGACATTTTGTTGAGAAGGTATTTGCTGGGCTGACCTTATCAGTATGCAGCTGGAGATGGCCCTCTTAGTGCAGACTGGGGCAGATTTAAGACTGATACCAAGATCTGAATGTGTGGGGCTGAGAGCTGAGGCCAAAAGGTGTGGGAGGTTAAGAAAGAGATGGAGATTGGAAGATGTGGTGGCCAAAATGTTTTGGGAGGCCACAACAGAGGTGAAAAGTCCAAAAGATATGTGGAAAGCCAAAAAGGTGTGCAAATTATGGCACAAAAGGAGGAGGATCTGTAGTGTATTTTATTGTTTCAGCAGCCACTTGCTTGGTAGGACTTTTGTCATCTCCAGACTGTTGTTTCTGCTGGTTAACGTGCTCCGAGCAAGCCCTGAGTGATCTGTAATACAGTATGTGCATTTTCATTCTTTCCGCTGCTCAGATGAGCAGGCATCTTCACCAGAGCCAGTTTGAGCTGGCCTAGCTCTTTATCACCTGACACATTTAGATATGCTCTTTAGATAAGATTAGCTAATGAATTTCCTTTGACAGTGGTATTTACTCTCTCTGCATTAGTTACATTTCTGCAGCGTGGGATCCTTGCTTTGCTCTTTCTCAGTCTGGCTGTCTGCATGATGTATGAACACTGCACTCTGTTATGCAGGGAGTAAGCATTTTTTTTCCTTCAGAAATTGGTTAAATGGGAATGATCTGTTTTACATTTGTATTTGGCCCTAAAGTAGCGGCATAGAATTGTTAACTAGCAAAACAATGGGTTGCAAGGCATTTCAGTAAGATAAAAAAATCTGTTAGTCAGATTAGTAGAAAATGTACTTACCATCCTCGATCAGATGTGTTGGGAGCCATAGCAATTAGTGCTTTCAATTCCTAATTCTACGTACAGGAAAGAGTCATCTCCGAAGGCAGGGTACTCGACTGCAAGGTCACTCAGGGTATCCTCTCCATGCTCTTTCCCCGTCAACAGTATTTCCTGGTACCTGAAGGATTTTCCTGAGAGGGGTCAGTGGAGTGCAGGCTCCTCATTACCAGATACAAAGTCTAACTACCAGCCCATGCAAGAAACAAACCTAGAAATAACACACTCTTGTTTTCCCCCTTTTCTTCCGAATTACACCCTATTTCACAGAAGCGGCTGCAAAACTTTTTCCATTCAGATTTCGGCACTGGTTTGGTGACAAACTTGGTAAGATTAGCGATTTTCCATTATAAACAAAATGGTTTCTGACTGGAAGCTGACTGGACCTTTCCATTCAAAGATGCGTTTTCAGGTTTTTTTACAACTTTGGAAATCTTCAGCCTTGGTTTAAGGATGACATTTTCTAGGTCAGGAATCCTTTTCCCTATCAGACATGAATACACTCGCTTTTGCGTTAGCGGGACCTTCATCCACGGCTGCTTCTGGCTATCATTTGCTTCATCATTTAACAATTTTCTCTGCTCATTTTCCTGGCTTTTATCTCACAGCACACTTCCACGCATTTTGAAAATGCGTGAACTAGATGAGTACATCAAAGAGGGGAAAAATACTGACTTTTCAAAAGTATTTCTGTTTTGGAAGTTGAAAACAAAGCATTTTGAATAGTTCATGCTTCTAATCAGACATATCAAGCCTGCAAGCAAGGATACACTTGAAAAAGACGGTTTTCTTTTTAAAAAGTCATTTTCAGATCATTAAAATTTAACACACAAAACATGAAAATGTTCCGGAAATCTGTTTTCATGTGCTGAGTTGTATTTGCAAAAGCAGACCATTTTTCAACTAAGAAAAACATTTTGTCTGAAAAATATTGATCTGTGGTAATACTACGCATTGCCAAATATGCCTTGTCTTATCTCTCCCGACTTCCCCACCTTTCTGATGGTAGGAAAAGCAACAGCTTTCCCTGTTCCTGATGAAGAGCTGGGTTTCTGAGCCAATGTCAATAGCGTTGCTGATATGCTGTTTTCCACTAAAAATGAAGTCTCAGAGCTTAATTTGATCTGGTGAACGTGCACAAGAACAAAAAGATTTCAAAGGTGTGAAGTGGACAATAATTGGTTTTTTGTTTTTAAACTTCCTATCCAACTATTACAGTAACTACTAAAGCTTAGCCCTAGGATGAAGAGATAGTATCATGAAATGAATTGGTATTTGTAATAGATTTCTGAAAGTCTATTATTAACATCCATTAATGCAGGGAATAAATAAAATTACAGCGGTGACTCATTCATGTTCCCCGAGTCCTGTGCCTTTTGTGTAGGAACGTCCTGCCTTAGACACAGCTCCTGCTGAGCAAATGAGGAACAGGTTGTGACTCAGCACAGAGGAAGATCTGTACCGTCTTCTCTGCTGAATCAGAGAACGTGACGGGAGGAGAACCTTGCATTGTGATGACCAGCAGTAGGGCTGGCAGCCTGCCAGGGTTACAGAGGAGTCCAGCCCTGTCTGGTGCTGAGCGGCGCTGGTTGAAGATGATGCACTGAGACCCAGACTCCTTTATTTGGGCTGTCCTCCCTCCGAGCGACACAGTGGTAGAAATGGAAACCCTGCGTGGGGACTCTGAGCAAATGGGCTGTGAAAGAAATCATGGCTTGAGGAGGCAGCCTGGGACTTGCTGCTGGCTGGAGCCTGGATGCTGGTGGTGCGTGGCCATGCAGGGGCTCTGCACCACGTGGCAGAAAGATGGGGAAAGTCGCTGGCTGCTTCCAAATTGAATCTGGGGTCTCCAGCAAGGAGAAGCATTTGGGATAGAGGAGTGAGCAGCGTGGCAGAGAGGTGCAATGGGCTGCAAGAGTCTGTAGGCTTGATTCTTATTATTATCTTCCCCAGACTGCAACCATTTCCCAATTTCCCTTCCAAGCTGTCTCCTAATGTAGGTTTGCCTTGGCTTCCCAGCACAAGAGACACACCAGCACACACTGTGTTCCTGTGGCTCTGGGAAACGTGTGTGGAAAAGACAAAAGTGGTTTGATAAAGATGGAAACTGAGAACTAAATCCAAACCTAGTGAAAAACTCTCTTAGTAATGCGTGGTTGCGTCAAGGCCTTTGGCATGTTTGACAGCAAGTGATAAAAAATAATATGGAGAAATATTTATCTCTATCAATAGAAAGTCTGTAGGGATCTATAGGAGAGATGTAACTCTGAAATAATAGCATTCAAATGGCTTTGAAGCCAAAAAAGAAAAAAGTTATAATAAAAAATCAGTGTTTTTCATGCAAAAGAAAACAGATAAGAGGCCTGTGTTTCAGAGGTTACCTCTGCCTGTGTCAGTTAAAATCTGCTTTGCTCCCACAATACAATGTATGTAACTAGTGGGAAGAATTATATTGCTCGTTTGCCCTTTCTGACAGTTTTCCTCGAGATGGATTGGCCTGAGCAAGCAGCGGAGCACACAGACCTTGCTCTGCTCCGTTCGGTGCTCGTTCTATCCAAACAACCCATTTGGTTCTCAAGCAAGACCACCTCACGTTGTCTCCATCATCACCTCACTGCTATTCAGTCCTTGGGCTGATTTACGTTTCCAAGTGTCTTCGGGTAGTTATTTCAGGCTGTGTTCCTAATTATTTTTTTAATGGCAGTATTATCATGCTATAGAAGTATTTGTTTAAATCCTGGCTGACTTCACAGGGGCAGTTTTTTAAAGGAAGATGATGATGAAAATCACAATGGAAATAGTGTTAGCTTTTATGGGAGAGAAGCCAATCCGGTTTTAGCTGGCGCAAAAGTGAACAATAACTGTGGAATTGCATGCTTCTTTCTTTCACCCAAATAATCATTGCTTTTCATTGTGTGATGTTTCACCTGGCTGCTCTGTAGTTCATAACCTTTCTCAGCCCAGCAGAAGTGAGCAGGACTTCTCTTTGTATTCCAGCTCCGAATGAAACAATTCTGCTCCTTAGTAGAGACAAAGAATTAAGAGAAAAAGTAAATCAAAACCTCTAGAAATTTTCACCTATGCTCTACCCTGAATGGAAAGTTCTTGGTATTGTCATGCTTCTATTTTTCTCTGCTACTCTGAGACGAGATTTGGACTTAGAATAGCGAGTATTTTCCTGAATATTATAATTTTGAATTTTCACTTGTCAGATTTTAGTGTTTAAACAGGTATAACCAATGGTGATACGGATGAGATATCTTCAAGTTGTTTTTCCCATACCTTTTTGTTGTTGGACATCTTGAGGCTTTCTTTGAAGAACATTGAATTAGGCATTTTCACAGGATCTGATTCTAAGTAGCGATTCCATGTTAACATGGACTGTTACTGAACAAAAGGCTTGGAAGGCGATGGGCAGGGCAAGTCACGTACTGGAAGGGACAGTTTGGGAAAACTCATTTAAATAAGCAGGGAAGAGTTGGGTGTATCTCAAGCGAATGCAGTTCATCAGCCTCTTTTAGTCATGTCCCTCTAAATATTTTATTTTCAGTAGTCTCAGCCTAAGGCAATCTCTATGAACTAGAGATTGGAATTGAAACCAGCTGCAGGATGAGCCTAGTGCTTGTCCTTCCTTTTGGTGGCTTAAAAGTTTGGTCCCAGTAGCTCCTTTGATTAAATGGAAGCAGCTGAGAAAATTTCCCATTGCTTAGTTCAAAGGCTGCGTGAAAAGTCCGGCTGAAGGGAGGGACAACAATGGCAGTGGTTAGCATGTCCCAGCATCCACCTCCTCACACCGACTTTGAAAGCACAACCGTGACCTCCAGCTCAGCCAGAGAACATGGGAAAGAAAGAAATCCTACTCCCGGACCTTGACCAAAATCATTCAAGTTTACATTCTTTAACTTCTAATATTGGCACCACTGCTAATGCTTTCACTCAGAGTGCTGCGTGCGCAGAAAGAGAAAATAAGGAAAAATGATGGACGGAAAAAGTGTGCTTTAGCCACAGTTGTTTCCTCCTTCCTTCAAAAATTGATTTAAGCATCTTATAACCTAAGGGAGTTAAAATTGATGGTTTTCTAAGTGAAATATGTCCTGTCGAAAAATCTGCTTTAAAATAGCTTATTACTCAGTAAGATAATCTCTCAGAATTATTGCCTAATGATTTAGGATTTGGGGTTTTTCTTAACCAATCATTCTAAAAAGTTCCACTAGAGAGAGAGGGAGAGAGAAACTAGCCATTGGTGACAGACTTTATGAGAAAAACAGTGTAAGGAAAACAGAAAAAAGTTAAAAAGCTAGGAATTTTGCTTACGTGTGATGTTCTGCCTGGTGTAGATGCGAAAACCACAGTACAACCAACTGGTTTTGCTAACAGTTAAAGAGGAGATGAGAGCACCTTCCCACCCAAAGAGTGGGAAGTTCCTGGCTAAAGTTCATCCTCCCTGATGTTAGATAACTGTGTCAGTCTGTTAAGACAGGGAAAGGAGAGATAAAACAAGCAATTCATGGTTTAGGCAGACTGAGTCACCCTCCTGGGAAGCTCATGTTTCTCCATCTACCTGAAACCCCAAGAATCACACCTTGGTCACAAAAATTAGGTGAGACAAAAGCACAATCAAATTTTTTACAGCCAGGAGAACTGATCTGGAAGCAAAGCTGGTTTTAAGCAGCACCTGAGTTTTGTATGTCCCTCTGCTGCAGCCTCGCACTCCAATACATGCTGCTCCCTGCATAGCTCCAAATGGGGCTGGGGGAGCACGTTATTATGATAGGAGGCAAATTTTTCTGTTTGTGTATTTGTTGTTTCTTCCTATTCCACTTCCAAGCCTTCTCTAAGTCATTGCCTGTTAAGAGATGACTGCTAGGAAGGGTTTACCACTGTTTTATCCTATGGGGGGGGACACAAGAAGTCAGTAAGTTAAGAGGATAAACATCGTTTTTAAGATGTGGTGGGGCTGGTACGTGGTTCTCGTGGCTGCATTGGAGGTGACAGAGTGGAAAGGACCCATCATGATCCTCACAATGATATAGCAGCAGTGGGCATTTGACAAATAAAACTATTTTGGGCTGAAAGCTGAGGGGGCTAAATACGGAAAGCAGTAGGAAAGAATAGGTGAAGTCCTAGCTTTACATTTCCTAAGGCCCCAGTTCCACAAACTCTGTATTCTAGCAGAGAAATGTTTCTGTTTCATTTTGTAAGGTAACTCAAATATGTAAAGCCAAGCGTATTTGGAAATGGTTGCCAAGCGTGAGTCTAAAACAGAATTTAAAGAACTGCTTGAAAAAATTTGCAGTGGAAAAGTAACTTGGAATTGTAAAGCATTGCTGCTTAGAACGGGGGACCTGTGTCAAAACCAAACTTGCTTATCAATCTTTAATTGAGCTTTTGCATGAGATGTAGGACATCAGGTATGAATCAAAACAGACAGGTTTGGAATAAGAAGCAGATGATGACCCAAAAGCTCTTGTCTTGGAAGATGAATGAGGCAAAAGAAAAGCTAATTGACTAGCAGTGATGGTTTTATATACGGTAATCTGGTCAGAGATCTGGAAATAGTTGACAATTAATTGAAATAACACATTGCAAATTGTCACCGTATGATGAAAAATCTTCGGGGGGAGGGAAAGAAATGCTGTTTGGTCTGGAAATTTGGATTGTACTAAAGTCATTATAAGGAAAAAATGTAACCCAACTCAACCCAAATTTCCACAGAATTTTCCCACCCAAGACATTTGCAGAGATTTTAAGTACAAGCCAATATTTCGTATTAGACTTTTTAACCATCAGGAGACAAAGGTGTCATTTATACAGTGTGAAACACTGACTCCTTTCTTTGGAGGGGGGAACTAAATCTTTTTTTCAAAGTAAAATAAAGCTGCTTGAGAACCTTAACCCCATCTCCACCAAGCACCAGTGTCTTCCTGTCCAATTCGAGGTACAAAAATAGCTCACTCCAGTTCAAGACTTCACCTTATTTCTTTCACACAGGACATTTATCAAAACGTGGCATTCAGGCTGACCAAGCTCAAGCTCTCTTGTAGGATATTTTCTCCTTTATCTCTCTCGTAAATAACTTCTTTCTGCATTGGGGAAGAAAAGGGAAAGGGGGGAGGGAAATGCCACCCACAACGAGGAACATAAGTAACAGAAATCAAACAAAGCAACGTGAAGCCTCTGTTTTCCCTGATTTTACATGTGTTCAAATGAGGCTGATTTCAGGGAAAAATAAGCCCATGTGTCCTGTTGTCACTGCTACTCGTGCGGTATCAGAAATTCCAAATCAGCAGGAGAATTAATCACTGAGTTACGGACTTCCTCTTGCCTTCGTGTGTTACGCAGCCGTGAGGCTGGGTTTGCTCCTGAGCTGCACTGGCTGAAGCAGAGGGCACTGGTGCTTTCCACTGCCCAGGGGAACAGAGCAAAGAGGGCGAGGGGAAAAAAAAATAAATTAAAACCAATATGACTGCAACAAAACCTCTTTCTTGTAGCCAAGTGGGAGTTGAAAATATCTTCCTGTTACATTCTTTCTACATCTGCAAGGTCCGTATTTCTATTTCATTAAAAAATATTTCCTCTTATCTTGAACAGGTTCTGACATAAGGCAGGTATTCGTTAATCCTGACATACTTCTCTTTTAGCTGCTCAGACTTTTCCTGCAGCATCTTGTTATTCCTGCACTTTTTTCTGTTTGCAAAGGGCTCCTTTCATGGTATGTGTCAGGGGGTTGTGGGAAGGTGTAGTCCAAAGAGAAGCATAAATCACCGTTTTTTTAGGAAAGTAGCATGTGTGCTCATTAGCAGCACCGAACCATGGTAGATGTGCAAAGAGAGGCTTGCACAGGGATTTGTTACCGGGTCCTTGGACAATCCAGGCAGACTGGTGAACCAGTGCTCTTCAGGGACTGATGAGTCCCGCTCCTCTTTCTGCAGGTAACGCCTATCCGCATCTTCGGAAAACCTTCTGGATTTTTTTTTGTCTTGGATAGGAGTGCTCTGTTAAACCAGCTTCTCTCCAAAACTGACTTTATTCCAGCAGATTGTTGTCCCTGTAACAGAAACCAGCACCCCGGGCTGCTCCTCGCTGCAACATGAAGTCAATGGGAGTTTTACCACTGACTTTACTTGAAGGAGAAACAGATTTGTTATCTGCCGGTGCTATAGGCTTTGCTCTGAATAGATAAGAGATTGATGAAGAGGAGAGAGGCAATAATTATGAGAGTAAAAGGAATTAATTGCTTTTACCAAGCTATGAAGCAGAAGCTGCTCTCTTTACCTGTCTGCATTCTTCTTTAGCTGATAAATATCTCTATGCATTTGCTCAGTTTTGAACCTCTAACTGGGCTTAAAATTGTAGAAGGAAAAGTGATGTCCTCATTTGCTGCTGAAAATGAGAAAATGGAAGAGCTGGAAAGCTTAGTGCAGTAACGCTGCAGTATGACCCGCAGCATTTTCTCCTAAGTCTGTGCGTGACACAACGGCTGTGATTAATTGTTGCATTATTACACAGGGATTGTTTCGTTACTGGCAGGGCTGAAAGCAAAGGAAGAACCCTTGACCTTTCCTCTGAGTCCTTGGATTATGGTACGATCCTAAAATGTGCTGAATGGGAAACTTCCCCAGAAGAAGGGTTGTGGAAGACCCTCACCACCACATCCAAGAAGAGGAGCTCATTGAAGGCAGAAGGGAGGAAGAATCTGGGGAATGGGGACTTGGGGGTTGTTAAATGGGATTGACTTGTTTTGCCTAAGGAGAGAAGGCTGAGAGATCTGACAGCTGCCTGTGAGCCCATTAAGGAGGCAAGCAGCAGGCAGAGGAAAGTTATTTAAGTGAAGAGACAATGTTGGCACAAGAAGAAATGGGTATAAATAGACAGGCGCTGGAAGTCCCTTCCAGTAGGAATAGTGAGGACACATGAAAAGAAATCAGGCCAATTTTTAAAATTAAGATCATGAAAAGAGATCAAGTGCTTTCTGTGGCAGCTGGGACCTCTCGCACAGGAGGTCCAACCTCTATTTCTACAGATGAAGTTTTTCTTCTGCTGCATCTAATATTCAGGCTGGCATCAAGTACAGTGGTGCCTCTGCACCAGCTGAATTCAGAAAGAGAGCTGGCTAAAGAGCATTGCTACCAAATATCTGTGACTTGAAATGCTCCCTCTTTGTGATGGACTTGGATTCGGCGTGTCGTACTAGAGCCCATCCAAGCGCAGCCCAGTCCAACTTCTGCTGTGTCGCGTTTCGCCAGCAGAAATGAGATCCTTTCCTGAGTCTGAAATGTCTTTTGGTGTTGTGTGAGCCCGTTAAAAAGTCAAGATTATTTTTGTCTTTCTAAGTAAAAGAGAAGATTTACTGTGTTGATTTGATGACCTGATGTGTTTTCTGGACCCTGCAGTACTCCGGTGTTGGAACAAAGGAAGATGAGCGCATCCACGATTTTCACAATAGCATCTTGTCACTGTGGCACTGGTACAAGTGTTGTGGCAGCAGAGGTTTGGAGTGTTGAGCAGCTTGCTCCAGACAGGCAGAGGTTTGAATAAGCAGGAAAAACAGGATAGGAACAAGTTTTTCACGTCCTTCGCTGTTCCTTTTGTCGGTAAGACTGGAAACATCTTTAAGGGAGTCCCACCTTGGTATTCCTTCAGTTAGGCTTCTACCTTTAGTGTTCAGGGAGTGGGGTTTGGCCCAACTAACAGCCCTTCATACTGGGCTCTTTGCTTTCCCGTGCAGTTTTCAGTACAGGGGCATCCTTCCCCAGGGACAGCCCGACCTGGGCCAGCACAAGCCTTTTCAGGTTCTCCGATTGCAATTCCCAGTTTTTGCTCTTCAAAGTGCTCATCTTTTAACAAAGTTTTGCATTTGTTGTTGTGTTTTGCTCTCTGGAGATAACGTGGTATATGTAGTTAAAAATTATTATGAGTTATTGCAAATGAAAGGAGATATATTATCTCATAAATGGTTACTTCTGTATCTTTTTTTTTTACCCACAAAATGCATGCTTTTTGCTTTTTTCCCCCGGTGTTATCTTTTATCGAGCTCATATTTACCTTCAGTTTTAAACTTAGTTTTCAAAAACTGTTGAGCAAAACCTTTATTATGATGTTGCTAAAACAAATCTTGGTACGTAAGATTGTCACTTGGCAACCAATTCTGCACAAAGGTCGTACCCAGTTCAAGAGCATGGATGTTGGCAGACAAAAATACAGTGGATCTCGTATTTTCTCCTCCTGAGCAGTTGTGGCAGGGGGGGGGGTGGGGCAGGCATTAGCGCAG
>NW_010417091.1:88682-95631 GCF_000710305.1 Buceros rhinoceros silvestris | reverse complement strand
CAGGAAATATCTGGCTTAACCAGATGTACTGAGTGCTGCAGCAAAGACGACTTTTTCCAAAACTGCGAGGCTCCGTGTGCCATTTCTCCTTCTGCGCCCCTTTCCGTGACTTCACGCTGCAAACACGAGCTCTTTGGTTTGGTCTTTGAGGCTCATCTTGGCCTGCAGGACCAGACCTCTATTTCTGCCTTAAGCTGACAGATCGGCTCGGTGCTTGCCTGCACTGCCCCTCATTTTCTCTGCAAACAATTGCTGTCTCCTCTCTTACCCAGAAGTGGTGCAGAGCAGTCGCCCCTGTTGTTTTTTCCTCTCTGCAGTGCCTTCTACCATCAGGTCCAGATCTCTGGCTCGGTATCCCTGGTGCTGTAGCAATACAGTCATTTGTCCTAACCAGCCCTATACTCCCCTGAGTGTCACAAAAGACCCAGGTAGCAGAGAGAGGTCTCTGAACTTTGGTTAGGATTGTAGATTTTAAAATATTCTTGAATTGGGTATGAGCATAAATTCCTACTTCTAATATAGAAGGGATGCTCCCTGGATGAAATTCATCTGATGTCCCAGTGTCCTGTGCTTGTCCCTGGTCTCCACATCTTTCGTCACTCAGAGAGGGCATAGATTTTTTTTTTTCTCCACGGAGTTTATTCAACTTTTTATCTGATTGCTGTTTCCTCATTTACACACTTTTCAAGTTTAGGGGAAGTCAGACAGCCATAAAAAAAGCCAGTAGACTATGGCTTGCTGAACTTTTTTTATAGATAAATTAGAAGCTTTATACAGAGGCTTAATGCTATTGATTTTTTTTTTAATCTCTGCTGCATGCGAAGGTGTTACAGAATTGGCATTTGCTTAGAAAAGGATACTGCTAAGAAAATACTGGATGAGTGGGTGGTGAAAGCACTAGGCTGAGCCTGTTGCAGAGCCTAGCAGCAATGGCCTGACTTAGAGACCGTCCTGCCCTGCTCCAGGTCTGCTGGAGCAGACCCCGTCCTGCCCTGCTCCAGATCACTTTCTAGTGCTACTGGTTCAGTATGTGAGTTTTGAAGCTCTCTGCACTGTACCTCGTAGGCAGACGGGTGTTTCAGCTAGTTATCAAAACAAATGACTGAGAAAATCCAACGGTTGGATTCTCCCTGTTTTCACTTCAGAATGAGACAGGATATAATTCATAGGTTCAAGGTTAAGGTAAAACATAACAAGGTCATGACTAGAAGTTTGGCTTTGACTTAAGAATCTGTTTAAGATGCCATTACAATATAATTTTTTAGTGTTTGGATTTGCAAAGGCTGATGAATCTCAGTCCATGAAGATAAGGCTCGCAAATGCCATTTCAGGAAAATCCACGATAAGTGAATTTTAAACTAGATGCGTTTCCAATTGATAGTAAAAGATGGAGTTTTAGGAGGATGCCTTTGCCCTGTCCTTTTGGGAGGAGGGTAGAACAGACAAGTTTAGTCAGAGAAGACTCTCCTAAGGCAGAGCCCGCAGCTGCACATCCAGTTGCTATGGTGAAAGAGCTTCGTTATGGTCAAGTGATGCTCTAAGTGGTACCTGACTGAGGTTACGGTGCAGACTGCAGCATTAGCAGTGCCAGTGCTGCTGGGTGCAGTGTCTGGGTTTAGAAAGCAAGGACTGCAGCAGAGCTGGGTGGACATCCAGCAGGAAACCGCAAAGGGCTGTTCCTGGGAGGCTGGGAAGTTGCAGGGACATCACACATATCTGAACATTGCCAGCACGGCCTCCAGAAGTGCAAGTTCAAGCGGAGTAAATTCTGCGTCTATCCCTTTTGACTTCTCTACATTTACACTAAGCTCTACATCTCCCTTTTGCATTTCCCCAAAGGCTGAGAGATCTCCTCATTTAAACAGAATCCATCCACCCACCCACCTTGGGTCAGGCCCGCCAACTGGCAGGTGGAGAGAGATGCCTGCCGAGGAATATTGACATCCATGTGAGAAACCAAACAACCGAAAACACGTGAAACATTTCTCCAAAGTGCAGCTGCAAAAAGTATTTTTGCTAGGAGCAGTTGTAGCTCTTAATGACTGCTGAGCCCTGCGCACTTTTAACTCACATAATCCTTTTTCCTATAACAGCACCATCTTGGAAGAATCAGCCAGGGTCTGCGAACATATTTTCCTAGTCCTTGCATTCTTGCCATGTATTAATGATACCAATGGAAACGCATGGGGAGTGGGAACGCACATACCGCTGCCTCATGGTGCAGACACTCCACAGCAAGGTTTCCATAGGGATCCAAACACTTGAACACTTACCAGGAGCTGAAATTAGCTTAGAATTTAAATGGTTTGGGGGGACCTAATTATTTTAGGTCCTATAAAATCCCAGCCTTAAAAAGGAAAAGCCAAGGCTCAATATGCTCGCTCACCAGTGAGACCTGGATTCAGCCCACTCTGGTTTAGATTGCTGTTGGAGCTGCCTAAATTAAGAGTGCAGTCTTTTCTCCAGGCGCTCAATAAAGGTAGAGACATTTCCCCAGAATACTATCTTTTTTTTTTTTTTTCTAGGAAGCAAAGTGTGGTTTGCAAATGCAATTTTCAGGACCGAGGTAGCAGCTTCCTAAAGGCCATAGTGGTACATCAGCTTTCTGATGTCTTCTTGTAGCTGGCTGCTGATGAAGCTTAACAACGTATTGTCATGGTGGGTCAGACAAAGAACACTAGTAGATATTATAAGTAATGACCACCCAGGTAACAAGGAAATCATTTAGTTGAGGTAAAAATCAGTGAGACATGTGGTCCCTTAGGTTACCTTTCAGCTCAGGGATTGACATTTAAAAGCTGACTGCAGCTACCCAGACGAGTACACGAGGTACTTAATTCAAAAATTGTAAAAAGTTTCTTTTTTCACATGTTTCTCCTTGTGTTTGCCCAAACAAAGCTAATAATAGAATGAAGACAAAGCTGTGAAATGTGTGTGCACGCAGGGCTGGCAAGAATTGCAGGTTAGGTTTTACGTCAAAAGTGGTACAAAAACCTTAATGGTGAAAGCGGTCTGATTTCATGTCTCTGTCCCCAGCCAAGGCACTGTCTCTACTAATGTTCCATCTGCAGAGCACAAAGACACCACAAACACAGTTAAGAACTCCATTACTTTGCCTGCCAAAGATCCTAATATCTCTTCTAAGTTGATTCATTCAACACTTGCTTAATGAAAAGTTTTTGAGTTTTCCTTTTTTATTGCCCTTGAGAGATGATGCCAGGTTGTTCTCCAGCCAATTTTGTTGGAGATGACTTGTAGAAAGGATGAAATTTCCGAAAGGGATTGCATGCAGCCTCAGGTTCACTTGTGATAGATTTCCCTGGTATAAAATGGTCAGAAGAGCCCAGGATTAGAGCAAAAGATTCTAGCAGCATTTCAAGAAGATGCATTGCTTATATTTGCCCAGCACTTGGTGATATCTTTGTTATTTGTGAGTAAGAAATAGCCATTAATTTAAGTACGTGTATCTTTAACAAACACCTATGCAACCCACAAACAGGCTGGGGAGAGACAGAGCTCATTTCTAGTTGCTGAGGTGCAGCAAATCAGCTATTTTATGATTTCATTCTGTTGAATCAGCCCATCCTCACCTGGATAAATGGTGTTCACCTCCACCTGGGCAAGGAGAGTCCTCCAGCCCCTGCCCATCCCTCCAGCAGTCACTCCTCTGCCACCGCTCAAGGGTACTTCTGTGGATCTTGGCTGTATTTAAGGCAGGTGAAAAAGTGCTTTAGAGTGTCCCTGTGTTTTGAATGGGACCTTCCCTTTGACATGTCCCCCAGGCAGGAGAGGAAGGTGAAGCTCTTTGCGATGCATTTGTTAGGAGAGCTCTGGGAAATGCACCGAAGAGGCTGGACTTTGCTCCTAATTTTTATGGCTACAGAAGGGTCTAAATGGGCTTTAGAAAGTGGCAGGAGCTTCTCAGGACTCAAAGGCAGGTTCCTTGGAGTGCTGGGACACGTGTTCTCGTTGTAGGGCATGCCTCTGCTATCCTGCTGTCACAGCACTCTGTGTCGCTCTGTGAGAGTTATCGTTACAGCTCTTCTGCACGAGCTGTGTGTTTGTGCCTGACAGTAGGTTCTAAAAAGCTGCCGTAAGGTCATACCCACTTACCTGCACTGCTTTCACATCTGTCAACGTCTTGTCATGTAATGGGGATGGCAGAGGGGAGATTTCTCCACCTGGTGCTTCAGCTGTGGGAACAGGCTGTGGACTCTGTAATTCTGTGCCTGGGAAAGACCAGCATTTGTCATGACGTAGGTGTAAGGGAAGGATCCACAACTAGTCACTGCAGAAACCTGTGGCACAGAAACTGGTGATCAGGTGCTAGCTCCCTGTCTCAATGCTGGGAGTTTCCTTAGGTGTGTTCGGTAGAAACACCGCCTTACCTGGACAAACCTCATGGGATCCCTCTAATACAAATAGTAAGTGTGGCGAAACTGTGGATAATCTGCAGATAATCCAGGTATTTCAGATGTCACCTTCTCCCAGAGAAACATGTCTCACAGCAGTTTCCTAAAGGTCCATCCGACTGCCCTGAGCTTTCCAGACTCTCTCCTTTCCACCATCCCTTTGACACTGCTCAGTAAACATTCCTCTGCTGAATGTCCTCTGGGGACTCTGAGCCGCTTTCCTCCCTGCCCTCATCAGCGGGTGATCCTGTCCACAGCCGTGAGCGCTGCACGTGTCCAGGGCTGGGTGGGAAAGCATCGCACCGAGAGCAGCACCGTGTCATGCCGGAGCAGGCAGAGCTGTGTCACAGCATCAGCGCAGCTTTTGCTGTTGGTTTTTTCTTTGTTTTCCCATTTCAGTCCCTGTAGCTTTGTAGTGTTTGAGTGTTTTGTCCTGATCTGGAATCTGATCAAAGTGGGATTTGAATGATTACTCTGAATTTGACTTTAAATGTTGAAGAATCTTTCTGATGTAATTTTTTGAGGCTTCTTTTCCTTTTTCTCCTCTCCTTTTTGAGACAAAAAGAAAAATTACAGAATGTTACTCTCTCTGTTTTACCTCAGAATTAAAATGTCTTTGCAAAACAAAGACTATGCCGTTCCACTTCTAACTGCAAGAGCAATTAAGACATCCGCTCACTTTGAAAGCATCTCTTGAATAGGGCTTAGCTGAGGCCATGATTAATTTAGGAGGCTTTGGGGAGCCTTGAATGTGTGCGAGCAGAGTTCCCAGTTCACTCTGCAGACCTTTGCGCAGCTCTGCTTGCTAGGGCATGCACGCAATTTGTGCAGGGTTTGCATTTTTCCCTTCTCCAAGCTCCCCTTTGAACATTCCTTCCGTGTGACCCGTCCTCTGACACGTTCTGTCCTTTGGCTTAGCTGATGGCACTAACCAATAAAGCTAGTTGTCAGAGCTGGTGGCTTCATCCCTCTGTGTTGCTTCGATGATACTTTCATGCATTATTGTTTTATTGAGGTATCCAGGAACTTTGATATTGTAAAGATTCATGTGGCTGAAACTCAGGAGAAAAGTCACCAAAAACATTATTCAGGATCAGCAAGAGGCAAGGGCTCTTAGGGCAATGCCAGAGACTTTCTGAGATCATCCGCCGTGGAGAGGTTATGGCTGGCTGGTCCCTGGTGCTCCAAGACCCGGGTAAGAGCAGGTCCATTAGAGGCACCAGTCGGTCTGAGAGGCACGTGGCAGCATAATGTGGTGTTTTATCTAATGCAGTATTCACCTACAGACAAAAAAAAAAGATTCAACAGCACACATTTCAGACTGAATGAGATAACTGCTATTAGTGGAACTGCTTGATATTTCCAGAGATGCCAGTATAGGTTAACTGCAGCTAGAAAAAGGACAGGATGGTATATGACTCATGATTTATATTTCAGTTTCAGAAATAAGTTTGAAAGAGATTCTGTGTCTTGGCTGGCAGTAAGGCCAGTGATCGAACCCAGTCTTGATCTCCCCACAAGTCACACAGCTGAGGGACAAACACAAGCTGCCAAGTGAATGTTTAAGGGCTGGAAAGCAGTGATTCTTTTCTGTCAATCTGTTTTGATTTGGGGCGATCAGGAAGGAGAGATTTCCTGCTTTAACATTTCACAGCGAGGTGGGGAAAAAAAACAAACCATCTTTTAAAAGTGGTGATAAATGTTGTTAATGGTGTTGGGCAGATTGTCAGCTCCTAAGAAGATCTAAAGACTGATGTGACTGTTTGATTTTGAACCCTAAAGGGAAAGGAGTAGAAAAGCCCACCTTGGGAAGGAAGAGATGAGATGAGAGAACATCCCTGAGGCTGGATATCGATACCCACACGGGAATGCGGTCAACAAAAGCCTTGAAATTTGAGGGGGTGACAAGGATTCTCTGCTCAATCTGCCGGGGAGGGGGGAAGTCGAGCTGCTTCTGCAAGGGGGAGTGAAGGCTCTGAGCATCCAGCAGGCAGGAAAAGTTTCTTAAGATTTTGAAGATGTATGTATAGGTGTATGGGTGTATATTTATAGTTGTTGGAGCTTTTTGTCTTGTTTTTAATCGCTCGGAAGAGTTTAGAATAAAAATGTAAAGCAATGCCTCAGAAAAGTTGTCAGCAGAGGAACAGTGCCAGGAAATTAATGAAAGAATACGTTGGTCAACTCAAGAGACAGGAAGGTGCAGGGTGCCAGTCACCTAACTTTCTCTTCATGGCCAGATTTTCTATCTTAATTTCTGAGTTTCAAATATTGAAGGAGTTCTCAAAGTATCATCTTGTGTTAATGCAAGAAACCAGAAGTCTATGACGGTAAACCAGGAACACTTAATGCAATTCTGATCCCTGACAGTTTCTTAATACTCCTTATCCTGCCTTCTCTTTCAAGATTTAGTCATCCTCGATTTCCTTCCAAATGTGAATGAGGTGGCTTAAATCAAACCGTAAATTATGCTTCCACTTATTATGTGCTTGCTAATCAGGATGGAAATGAAAAGAAGTGGGTTGTCAACCAGGACTCTT
>NW_010417091.1:72052-88585 GCF_000710305.1 Buceros rhinoceros silvestris | reverse complement strand
TTCCCACAATATCCAGGAAAGTATCAGGATTGGGCAATTTAACAACAAAAGGAAACCGGATTGCACCTTGAGGAAGAAAGAAATAACCCAGCCAGGAAGAATAGAGGAACGTAGATTTTTGCCAAATAACCTTTGAAAAAAAAAAAAAGAAAAAGATACTAATAATTAAGAGGGCCTGCAAGTGAAGCTGGTGAGGACAGAACTGTGACACTTCCTGTTAGTAAATACAAAGAATAGATGTTAATAGGGCTCCAGGGAAAAGCAATAGCTTGGGAATAGCCTTGGGAAGAAAGACAAACATACACAGAGGATGCAAAAACAGTGTGAAAAGTGATTCATGGGGCCTCGATGCTATTCCTAATTGTTAAGGCTTTATTGTATTAATGCATTCCTACGAACCGAACAAAGGCTGCTGATTTCAAAGCAGTTTGAATTGCATGCCCGGAGCTGGCCAAGGCTGGGCGAACACCTGCCGGGGCGTGCAGAGCAGCTCCCCTCCAGAAGCAAACCAGAAGACGTTTGGGTGAAGGTTAAGGTGCGTGCAGCGAGCCAGGTGACCTGCTCTAGGTATCTGATAAAAGCCCTTTTTAAAATACTGTATTAGCATGTGTGAAAGTATGACTGTGCTTAACATGACTTGAGATGAAACGTGTGTTAACTTCCAGCTACGGGATTAAGGGACTACAGTGGTTGGATAACTGTTGCCAAAGAGCCAGACCAGTTTGTGGCTTGGCTGGTATTTGTTCCTGTCTCTGCAGACTCAAGCTTCTTTAGTCACATTTTATGGGTCTCCTAAACTGAAGGTGCCAGGACCACCACAGGCCAGATTAAAAATTAGTGCTGTCTTCCAAAGCAGGAGGGCTCTGTGTTTAGAGAAGCAGCTCCAAATCCAGCGCAAAACTAAAGTGGAGACTCGCTCAGTGCCAGTGTGCCAGGGTGACCAGTGCCAGGACTCAGCACTTGAATCTGATCTGGTTCCTGCATCTTTTGAGTTCTTGGACTCGTGCTCCTCACCCACGTTTATCCTCGTGCTGCACTGAATTGTCATTGTCAACATGGTGCATGTAACGAAGGCTGCCAAATTTATTTCTGCAGTGACACGGAAGCTCTCAAGGAGATATCAGGAAAATCTGGTTTTGTGGAGTTCATTTCATCTGTACTAAAGTACAGGAGCCAGAAATCAGAGCCTCTCTTACTGCTTGCCCTGTCATCAGGCATGAGCTCCTTGGGAAGGAAAGAGCTTCATTAGTGGTCATTTGTAGAGATTTTGAGCATTAACCTCCGTAACAACTTTAAGCAATTTCTTTTGCAGATCAATCTTTCTTACTTTTATACCTGCATTGCCAATTGACCTCTATGCACTGACTAGCAAGAGAAATCAGAGTAGCACATACTGCTAATAAATTTCAGAGATTCAAGGCGTGTGATTAATATTTAGTCCAGTAGTCTTGAACGTAAGAACATTCAGGCAGAAGTACGTGCAATATTTTGGAAGCCTTCAGTGATTTGGAAGGTTGTGTTTGTTCATTAGTAATGGTATGTTTAGGAAAGCAAAGGACCTGACTTGGCAAGTGATCTGTAAGTAAAGACACATGCTAGCAGCTGGGGAAAAGTTCTTGGGGTGGGAGGGAGGGGATTCAGGATTGTACCCTAGAGTCCAATCTCCTCTGCTTTGTCTAGTCTGATTACAAATGATGCAAGTAATGAAGTTTCTACTATTACTCCTGGGAAAAATCTGTGGTTTTATGTTACTCGCGACTTGGGCCATTCTTTAAACCAGGGAGAGAGGAATGTTCATCATTCATATTTTATTAGTGTTCTCTGATCTTTCAACATTTACATTTAAAAGCGTGAAGAGAAAAACACTGGGAATTTATTTTCAGGAATAATGCCGCTGAGGCATACAAGTGCATTTATAATGTGCTCACAGTAACTTCTTACACATGTGGATGCACTTGTCTTTTCAGACCCTGTAGCAGGTTATTCCTGCCTGGAGATTTTAAAATCAAAGTGAGGCAACCAAACAAAGCCTGGCTCAAGCACAGCGTAATTCCCTCCTGCCCCATTTGTAACTGCTGCTAAAGCTTGCTGGGAAATTCAGCAGGTCAGAAAAGGTGTCCTCTGTCCCGCCCCCTAACATTTGCATCTAATTTCATGCATCAATTTGAATAACTGATGGAAAAATCAGTGGCTAGACCAATATCCACCAAACCTCCTACAAGGAGCAACCCTCTTCTCTGCCATCTGGCTGTGGTTGGTTCTCAGAAGGGCCTTTAACCAGCAGCTATCCCAACATTGACAGGGCTCAGTGTAAAAATACTAACGACTTCTGTCTCTCTTGAAAGTCACGTCCTTTAGTACAGTCTCTCTGTACCTCTTGGAACTTCCCTCGGAGTGTGGAAGCAGCATATGGAAGCTGAGAAGGTTGGAAGGGTCCAGGAGCAGAAGCCGCATCCCAGAGTGACTCCCCAGCCTCAGCTGTGGGAGCAATAATTAAACACTCTGGCCAGCTTTATTTGAAGGACGCTATCTTTCCAGCATTAGTTGCCTTTCGCTTTAGCTCTTGGCACTGGGACCAAGCGGGGAGCACTGCGGAACCACTCGCTGTCCCCGCTTTCCTCTCTGTTTAGGTGGGCTGGTTGGACTCTAGACAAGAATATCTGCCTGCTCCAGCTGCAGACCAGGGTAGCTGGAAGGCGTGCTGTCCAAGTATGGCTATGGGCTTGCTGTTCTCTTATATTTTTTCTTCAAAACCGGGGTGATGGCCCGGACAGACCCAAGAGACACCCTGTATGTCCATCCAAATGTCCCAGGACATGTGGCTCATTCCCACGGGGCTTAAGTGACCGGTCTGGCTGATTTCCTTTGTTGGAGCCTTTTTCTTGTTGGAGCAGCCGAACTAAAGTGAATATATTCAGTATCGTGCTGCTCACCACGTAACAGACTGTGCAGCATCATCCAGCAGACACTGGTGCTCTTGGGGCAAAGCAAAGGGTACGCACAGGCGAGCGAGAGCTGCGCCATGAGCAGGTTTGATGAGCTGCTGCCTTCCTGTTTGGCACAGGCACAGCGAGGTCCAGGAGGCACTCAGCCTGCTGGAGTGAACTGCTGCGTTAGCTGTTTGTTATGGCTGATCCGCTCGTTTCCAGCTTGGACACTAAGAAACAACTTTGTGGCTTGTTTTTAAAACAGGCAATCTTGCCAGAGCTTTTATTTCTCTTCTGCAGAGTCTCTTTTGACCCCTCTGATTTCCTTCTGTGCTCCAGCTGGTGTGAATGCCATGCTGTTGTCTTTCCTTGTCTGACATTGAATTGCCTACAGGCTAGCAGCCCTTCTCATAGCTCAGAGCTGACCTCCACACAATTAACTCCAGAGGTCCAAGCTCCAAAAGGTATCTTTGCTTTAGAGGATATAGGGAAGATAAATACTCTGGAAAATAAAATCAGTCGTAGGAATTGGAGGGGAGGCACTGAGCAGGAACTAGTGCTGCTTGGCTCTCTGATTTACAGAAAAGGATTGCTGACGTGTCGATAGTCACAATTTCAAGTTGGAATGTGACTGCATTTCAGTTTTCAAACAAAAAACCACCCAAAACAGAAATCAAATTTCAGTTGCTTGCTTGCCCAAAATTTCTTGATAGAAAAAGCAGGCTGTTCTGGCACCAATAAGTTGGTTACAGAACTCCTCAGAGACCCCCCAAAGAACAAAGTGTTTATGACCTTCAGCTGGACATAAGCTAAAGTTTATGGCCCATGAAAAACTCAAACCACAATGATGCGCTGGGTCCTCCCAAAGTGCGCTGCAGAGGCAGGGACGCGGCCAGGGAAGCACGATGCCTTTGGCCGTGTAGATTTGCTTGGGTACTGTTAAAAATACGTTTAAACGTCCTGCTGGGTCAGGGCTTGAGTGGGAAGATGCAATTTGTCCTGCAGTCTGCTGGCACACCATCAAACCCAGGACCATCTCGGGCAGTGGTCAATTGACAGCGAGCCAGCTGATGATGTCAGCTTTCAATATGAGCACAATTGCGCAAAATCCAGTGAATGTGAGAGCTGATGAGTCAAATCAGAGCCGACAGCTGAGTGTGAGAAACGCTCCCTTGGGTTTTTGTAACTGTCAATATCTTATTTATACAGAGTGTAAACTCCTCAGAGCAGGAGCCGTGCACTCATTCTTCTTTCTTGCTGCAGGACGTAGCACGGCAGCGGCCGTGGCTAGCACAGCCTGGGCTGCCTGTAGTGCAGGTATCTAATAGAAGGCATTTTGGGGGGTGTGTGACAAACCCCAAGGTCTAGGCTTAGGGACCCTGGCAGTGCAGGGTGAGTGGTTGGACTTGATCTTAAAGGTCTCTTCCAACCAGATGATTCTATGATAAGGCAGAATTCTTGTAACAAAACTTTCCATAGCAGCCTACTGGTTTTGGGAAAACATAATTTGATAAATAATTCCAGGATGGAATCTCTCCTTAAACTAGAAAGAGGGCAGGCCCACAATCTGTTGTGGTTTTGGCCCTTACGTGGGATGCAAAAGCATGGTAGAGGAAGGACCTGTGAATCTTCCTGTATTTCAAGTGATTACCCCAACTCACAGGCTGTTCCTCAGTCCCTGCTTTGCTCTCTGCCCTCTCCCTTCACAGGCATCCACCTCTTCTGGAGTCTTAACTTCATTATATTGCAAACAAGCTGCTTTGTTGAAGTCTGAGGAAGTTTCATGGCAGAGGAGAAATGTTTCCTGCATACACCTGGTGATGTACGAAAAGCCAAACCTGTTTGGTGGAGGCACCATCTGTACTTGTATACCAGATGATGCAGGATCGGGTGCAGCCAAGGCAAAGGGAAGCATTCATACGTATTACTGGTTCATTTTTATAGTTTCTTTCTGCAATAGTTGAAAAGGTTGAAAGCAGTTTCCTTCCTCTGTGTCAGATTCCAGATCAGTAGGGAAAATAATCAAGCTCAGGGACAGAAGGGTCAAGTCCATCATTTCACAACAGGCTTTGGCCAAAACAAAACCAAGACATCCTTACCTTGGCCATGTCCATCTTCCTGGTCGGTGCTGGATGTTTTTTCTTTTTTTAGCTACAGTGTGAGCTCTCCTGGGGCAGGATGGTGGGGTATTTTGAACGGTAGCTGTTGCTGTGCTGCCTAAAATGAGCTATACAAGAATAGCCTGCTCCCCAAAATATAAGTGGTCTTTGAGTTTCCAAGTCTTATAAAAGCTCTTTTGCCTGGGGAGCACATGCCAGAGGGAAAGTACCCCTCCAATTTCCTCCAAACATGCGTGCAGCTGTTACTGCTTCCCCCCCTTTTTTTTTCCCTAATGAAATTTTTAGACCTCACCTGTTGACACATGCATTATAGGGGTGGAGGGGTTTTTTTTTGCGGAGGGGAGCTTTTTTCCTCCCTTGTTCTCCTAAAGGAAAATGACTTGAGATGTTTTGGAGAAATGACAGGGGGCAGAAGCTGTGAAAATACCTTTGACATACTTTTAAGGGTGGGAAATTTCAGATACCGGCAAGCCTTTGTGCCCACAATACAGTGCCTGGCTGGAAAGAGTCTTTGTTTATAGCTTGTTTCATTTCGTGAGACAGAAGCTGGAAACTGCCCAGGTCTTAGGGGGAATACCAAGCGTTTAGCTTGGACAGAAATAGAGCTGCAGCTTAGGACACACTGAAACAAATGGAAGACAAAGTGATGACCCAGATCCAAGTTATTAAGGGTAAATACATATTGACGAGATTGAGGATTAGGTAGAGGGTACTTACAGAACGAAGGAACTGTCTACACATGTGCACTGAGTAAAGTTTCCATTGCAACCCAGGGCTTTCTCAGAGTAGTTGATTTTGCATTAAAAAGAAGACAACCAACACAAAGGAAAAAAAACTTGCTTCTCTCTCCCAGCACCTACTGTATCGTGAATGCAGCGTGACCCAAAACAGCATGATAAATCTGGAGGAAGATGTCTGTCCTGCTCCAGTGCAACACTGGGCCATAAAGATCTGGCTGTGGCGATGTCATAGCTCACGTACCTCTCCTTCTTTGCATGAGTCTTCATTGCTCCGTTCACCTCGAAGTGCCTCTTTCACTGTGACTCGCAGCCCTGTCTGCTCATAGGCTTAACAGATCCTTCTGTGTCTGGTGATGCTATTAAGAATGACCCAGGAAAGAGGGAAAATAGAGGTGCCTAAAATAGGGGTTGAAGGAGGATAAAAGATTTTCATTAACTGTTTTAAGAACACGAGCCCTATGTGAATGTGGTGATAGAAAAAAATGGGGGGTTAGGAAGCAAGTGGAAAATATTCTGAAAGGAAAAGATGATTGTAGCTGAGCGAATCTTTCACATCTCTTAGCTGGCTGATGTCTCCAGCTGAGTGCACAGACTGAGTGTTTAGCAAATAATGTTACTCAACTGAGCTGCTGGCTGATGCTCATAATTTTCTTTTATGGGTTGTACAGACTCATTAGTGAAGTGAGAGGTGTGATACAGCGAGCACAGAGCATGTGCCTGCTCCCCTGTGCACCTGAAGAGACGGTGCAGTTTATTAGGAAATCGGCACAGCTTGCTGTCATGGCACGTGACAGCAGTCCTGACTCATAAAACAGATGTCAACAAAAACCTGATTCCTGCAACTGTCAAATAAACTCTAATTTCCCTGCAGGAAGCGATACTGGAGAATAATTCAGGGGGCTCTAAAACTTATTTTATTTGCGTTACTTGCTCAGGCAAAGCCTGCCTGTTTGGAAATGGTGTCAGATAAGAGCTAGAAAACCTCAATTCTGCCTCAGCTGGATTAACTGGCAGTATCCTGGGTCAAGAAGCATGTCGGTTCAGAGAAAGCCTCGTGGCATTGTTAGGTCTATATTTAAGACTGTTTAAGCTCTTAAAGATGCAGGCAGATCCTTAGGTGCTCCTGAAAATCCCAACAGCCATCCTTAGAAGGGGTGAACAACTGTCTCAGTGTTTCACCAAGTGGGTCTGGGAAAAAGGAAAGAACAAGGCAAACTTCACCTTGTGTCATGCAAGCCTAACTCTGTTCCAGTTTCCAGCAATACAGAAAGACCAAAGATTATTTGTTGTGGAGCAGAAACAGAACATTTGGCCCAAAGTGAAAAATCTTCTTTCAGAAGACTTCTGCTTCTCCAAACTGTTTTTCCTTAGTTAATGTTCTCTTGCAATTTCTCTTTATGCATCAAATATCATTCAGAACTTGGCCTGTGACTTCTAAGCTGTTCATGCTTTAAATGACTGGATAGATACAGCTTGGGGGCATCTCGCATTTGCAATGTGATTTATTAGCTGTCCCCCAAAGGTTTGTCTCCGTTTGCAAGCAGCTCCGTGCCCAGGTATGAGGTGTTGTGGAGGTTACAGCACTTTAGGACACGGAGTTATTTTCAGATCCACAGAGGGTATTTTCACAGGAGAGTGAGCAGGAAGTTATTGTTGCAGCTTACCTTGAATAGACAAAGGGGAAATCACCAGTAATCCCAGCACAAGCTCCTGCTCCTCCAACATCCAACCATCGCGGGAGCTTCTGGGGCTTAAAACAAACACATAGGTCCTCTCTATTGTTTCTTGGTTTTCTATAGCCCTTGCTTGTTTAAAAATGGTTGAGAGAGCCTGCTAGCACAGGGCCAGGCTTTGCACTCTTCGTTGCGTGTGTTATTGCACACCTGACTCTGTTCAAGTTGTGAGGATTGAAAAAAAAAAAAAAGGATGAATCCATATTTTTTTCTTATTCAGAGGTGTGTTATTGCACACCTGACTCTGTTCAAGTTGTGAGGATTGAAAAAAAAAAAAAAGGATGAATCCATCATTATTTTCTTACTCAGAGGGAGGGGTTGTTGTTGTTTCAGTTTTTAGTCAGCTTCCTGTATTTACTTTTCAGCATGCTCTGGTGGTGTGCTGACTTCTGGTGTTTACTGGTTTTAACAGCTGCAGACCTCCAGGAAGGTCTTTCCAGTTCTTCCTGCACATTTCTGAAGGGTACCCCAATACCCCCGTCCCCCTCAGAGTTGCAAGGGGACAAAACATGAGTATCACGTTGGAAACCTCCTGCTCCCCGTTTCTCTGCTGGTCTTGATTAAGTCCATAAAAACATATGGCAAATAGTGGTTCACCAGCTTCCTGGAAAAGGACTCAAAGTCCTTTCAGTCAGCCACCTGACACAGATACCTGAAATGAGAGATATTCCCACAGTGAACAGGCTGGGTGTATTGTACCTAACACCACCCTGCTAACCGGCTTTTCGCCCCTGCCTGGTGTTCTGCTAAAGGGGGTTACGAAGGGCTACCCCAAGCACTGACATGTCCTTCTGGTGCAGCCTGCAAACGGCAGAATCTCCCTAATGTGAACTCATTCCTTTGAAGACTTTTTAAGCTGCTTTTCATTTCCCTCTGTAAAACTGGAGCTGTGGTTGTAGTGTCTTCCACGGACAAGTTGTCCCAGACACGTGTACGTGACCTTGCTCTGCCACGCGTGAAGGGCAAGACAAATTTTCCCTGCAAGGTTGAATTCCCTGTGCAGAGGTAGGTACTGTGTGTACAGACCAGCACCTTCTTGCCTGTCGTTCACTCCTTGACCAGCACTGTGGGGTGGGTGCTGATGCCACTGTGTATCTAAAGCTGCACGCAAAAGGCATTTATTTCCTGTGGTGCTCTGGCTGAGCAGAAGTTTTGCTTGTCTGGGTTCTTTAAAGGACGTAAAGCAACTCTCAGTCCTATTATAAAAGCAGCAATTTAAAAAAAGAGCAGTTTGCATTGTCTCTGCTTGGATGCCTCTTCTGCTGGGGAAGCAGCACCACCTACCACCTACTCCCACCCACCGCTGACAGCCGGGGGGTTATTAACTTCCTTGGCAAAGCTGGAGGCTGGTATTGCCATGCTTGGCTCACGTCTTCCTGGTAGCACTTTCTTTACAGTTAAATTTTTTTCTTTCTGAAACATAAGTGAACTCCTTCAGCGTTTTCGAAAGGGGCGAGCAAACATATGGGATAAGATTTCCAGAAAAAAACTAAAATCTAGATTTATAGATTTACTAGATTTACATTTTAAATGATGTCAGTATTGCCATGCTTGAACTGGTGTAAGAATGTTTTTGCTGGTATGGCTTATTCCAGTTTGGAAAAGCAAAAGAAGAGGTATCACTGTTAAGGGTAGAGGGTTTTCATGGCCTTCTCTGTGGCTGGGGGGGAAAGCCGTGCTCATCCCCTGCACAGTTACGCTAGCAAAGCACTGGAGCTTAAGAAGCCTAAGACACCAGGACGCCATGTGTTACTGGAATGCCCTTAGGTGCCATCAAAAGTTTTATTTTCCTTATTTCCTTGTGTTTACTGAAGGGCGTGAATATCCAGCAAAAGCACTGTTAAAGCGCTGCGTCTCTGAAGGACATGAGGGATGAGTGTCATCAAACAAAACCAGGAAAAAGGGAGAGGAAGGGCAGCATTGCGAAGGACAGGAAGGTGGATGTTAAAAACAAGGAAAGCATAAGGAGGGTGGTAACATCAGACGGAAACAGCACACGGGAGAAAAATCCCCAGCGGCAGCTACGTACTGTTGAAAACGAAAGATGGGGGCAAGGAGAAAGGGGTGGTGGAGAATTGGCATAAGAGCCTTCATGTGGTCGCCATGCAGAACCGGCTGAAAGAGAAGAAAATGGAAACTTTTTGCTATGAAAACCTGGAAGTCAAAGTTCTTTCACAGCAGAATTGAGACAAAAGAGGCAGGCGAAATTTACTGTAAGACAGGAGGACTTGTTCTCTCCTACGCCTGCAGGTATTCTGGGGTCTGAAGTTGCGGTGCCTCGGAGGCTTTTCTCCTCTTGCTGACAGCAAGGAATGTCGAAAATACACAAGGTGCCACATTAGTTAAGATTCCGTTTTATCTTTTTTGGCTGTGTTTTTGTTTCTTTTTTAACTGTTTCAAAAGGTGCAAGGGAGGGGGATCGGGTGACATACAGAACCCGTCACATTCTTGCCTTTGCAAGTTCTTATCAGAACCGCAGCATTCAGCTGTCTCCTTATTTTTTGGACGTTTCAGGGCTGGACCCTGTGTGTTGTGGGCAGTTACACTTTGCAAAGAATTAGCCAAACTGCTGATTTTGCAGGATGACATTAAAACACTAAGTGCAGCCCAAGTATGTGGAAGTGAGAGAGATATTTGGATTATTCTGAGAAAAAGAGAAAATGTAAATAGCTCCATGGAAATCTGCTGAGGTGTATAAATTTACCTATTGAAAGATTTCCCTCTCCCTCTGAGATCTAGGTTTGGATTAATTTTAATGTTTATCAGAGCAACGACATTCAGATTCTTTCTCCTTTTTAATAGCTTTGATTAGTATTTTTTTTAACCATTCACTCATAAATCCACCAACCTGGGACCATTATACATTGTACTTTGGCTCAGGACCATAGAAAACAATGGCTTAAATCCCATACATGCTTTGGCACCCACTCAATATCTAGTACATTCATTTATGCTAAATTTACTTTTGTTTTCAATATTTCCAGTGTGCCCTAACCCTTTTGACCTACAATCTGCTGTAAATCCCTTTTACTACTCACTGACACGTGACTTTATAAATCACTCACAGGGCACGGAGATGATCCTATAACTGAACCGGTATTTAGACTACAATTGAAAGGTCATAATTCTGGGCATGTTTAAAAGGCAGAGCTTGCAACAGCAGTTAGCACATGATTCAATCTTTGACCTTAAAAGCAAAAGGAAACCAAGGTTCCTGCCCCCCTCCATTACTACGCACACATCATTTTATTTAAAATAGTGCATTCAGCAGAGAGATGAAGCAATTTGAATTATTCATTCCTCGGAACCCACATCTTGGAAATATCTGGCAGCAGCAAATGTTGCCGTGCTCTGAAACTCAGAGGAGTCCACGGGTGTATAGATTCAGCTGCTTGCTGAAGCCGTTCCCAGAGGAGGGAGAGGCTGCACACATTTTCAAACCGTGTTTTGCTAACTGGAAACCTCAGATGTTTTGCTACAACTGAAGCAAAACTGCAAAGCTGAGACACTGGATCCCTGGGGCAAGATCTTGTGATTGTGACTGTTTTCTATGAAACTGCTCATCAAAGTGTCTTAGAGGCTCAGAGTGAAGTAGGTGAATTCAGCTTCCTGTTGGAATCAGTGGGAAGGTCCTCATGAGCTGCCTCGTATCACACCAAAGCCTGTCCTGAAGTTTATTCTGTGACATTACTGGGTAGGACTCATTTTGTTGTCTATCCTTAAGGCAGCTAAGGTAAGTCCAGGGCAGTGGTCAATTGGAATTGCCAGTTTATCTTTGCAGACTCTAAGAGGAGACTGGGAGAAGACTCGGGACATTTCCAATGTAGATGCCCACAGTTAGGGAAGACAAACCCACCTTTTATGCCTGAGGCACTTCAGTAGTGTTGACTGAATACCACCATCGATAGGGACTCAGTGCCCTCATACAGGCTTTCTCTCTTGCTGTGTGGGCCTAGTCCCAGTGACTTCAGCTGGTGCTGGATGTGACCACAGCACCCCAGTTGCCTGATTTTTGCAGGGCTGAACTTACAGTTTCACCCAGCCCGTGTTTTCTCTGCTCATCTTTTGGCTTACCCCATAATTCCCAAGCAGAGAGGCTGATGGCTTGCAGAAACTGTTACCAGTGCAGGAACATGATATGTTGTATGTGTGTATGAAAAACTGTTCTAGAGCAAACTCCTCTATGAGTAGGAAGAGCATGTAATTCTGTGAGCAAAAAATACTCTTCCCATCCAGCACTTAGCAAGGCTGTGATTTCTCTCTTGCCTTGCCTAATACCCAATAAAAATTTGACTTGCTTTTCACGCCTGCGGCTTTGGAAGTGCTTACATCCCCTCTTCAGAGGAAGTAGATTACAACACTGTAGGTAAATAAAAAGGAAACCCAATCCAGTTGCAGAAGTAATGGCTATAAAGCCACAAGAAAAATGCAAGCGTCTAAAAATTCAGAGCTTTTCACTTGGCAACTTTTGAGGTAACAGACTACTGCTCATAATATTGCATAACATGAGGGAACATTACTCGCTACAAAGTGATGTAATGTGACATCTGGTATTTGGAAACTTTGCCTATACACTAACTATATGTTGCCTTGACTTGTTAGGCTACTTGCAAGACTCTCTGTGCATGGAAAGCACACGTGTCCACGCAGCCAATGCAGGGCTCTCCTGAGGACTGCGTACTTCCTGCTGGCGCAGGCTTTTGTCCTCTTTTCTTGCTCAATTTAATCCGATTTCCAGTTACAGTCCTTCTGCAGATGCATCTTGCCAAAAGCCGCAGCAGTCAGTTAGGGGAGGCGAACAGTAGCACATCAGAAGGTCGGTGGGGAGCATGGCCCTTGGGTGGAGACCACGTACCCATGCTCTCATCAGCAGGCTGTCCTGCTCATGTGTGGGGATTGCAGCATGTAGAAATAATTCCTATGTTCTTCACCCACATGATCAGTTTTATGGATAGATGTGCAATTTTAAGACGTATCTTAAAGTTTTGACCAATGCTTTCCATGCCATCCCTCACTGGGCAGGACAGTGCCTGGCCATACATCTTTCCCTGGCTGCTCGCCCTAAAAGGTGCAAGGACCAGGTTTACAACACACTATACATTTTAGTTGCTTTTTAGTTTAATTTAAGAGCTACCTGCAAGTCTGGAAAGAGTTACTTTCCTTTCTGCAAACCTGTGAGTTTAGCATCCAGTCCCCAGTCTGCCCATGGGACAGACTTTTGTGCAGAAACTGAGGTCAAAGGAAAGACAAAATGGAAATACAGCTGGGACTTTCCAAAGTGTTCGCACTAGGCGGAGCATTCCCCCTGAAAGCACTGGGGGAGCCATGAAACCTGAGCTGGCTTTGCAGAAATAGGAGACCCGCGTTCTTGCAGCGCTCGCTCGCTGCCTCAGCCTCACCATCCCTCCTGCTCCTCCATCGCTTTGATTGATTTCCCTTAGGAAACGTGAGCCGAGGATCTCCCATCTTCTATTTTTATTCCAGGTTTGGATCACTGTGCATTTCCAGAAGGCTTTACCTCCCAGGCTGTGTTACAAACAGCTTTCTTCTCACCTTCCCCCTTTCCAGCCAAATCATTTTTGTCATTTCTCTCTTAGAAAAAGGGATCCTGTTTCTACATTGACCCCAAGGGAGCGTGGCTGGCCTGGCCCAGCTCCTCCGGGTCCTGCAACAGCCGGGTGAATTGCTGAGGGTCCAGCTCTCTGCCGCAGACCTTTTACCTCTGCTTGTGTTTGTTGGCTTGTGTCACCCGGCTCACAACTGCCCAGCGTGAACTTAAAAAAACTCTGCATTAATGTTTTGCCTGTCCTTCACCTATCACCTTAAAGACTGGAAGGAAGAGGAAAAGAAAAGGCAGAAAAAAAACCCCACTGTTAAAATTCACTTACACCCTTGTTTTTGTTTTGCAAAGTGCAACCTGGAAGACATAAACCCAGTCACAATCTGCTTCCATTCAGCCAAAGCCAGGTCCTGGGGGACCAAGTTTTAGGATGGTAAGTCTGGACTTAGTGCAGGTTTAAAAGGCTCCTTGCCAAGGGAGCAGGTTTCACCTGTTGTTAGTGCAATAGCTATCACTCTGTCGGGAGGGAACCTTGCCCGAATGTAGGGTGACAAATTTGTCCTTGTCGTCCTTTTCCACACAGGCTGTTACCAACAGCTGCTACCAAAAATCCTGAGGCTGCGGAATTTTGTATCATACCACTGAATTTAGCGGCCATCAGCCCTTAACTTTCACCACTATCCTGAAGCAGTCAAGGCTTGTGGGTTTTTTCTCCGCGTAATATTTCCATATTAATTCTTTCTCTTCTTTGGATAGCACCTGGCAGTTCTGGAAGGATAATTTGTAAACATCACTGAAAAGCTATGTTTATGCATGCTTGAATATAAAACCAGTAGTAAATCACTTCAGGTTATAAAAGCCTTCCCTTTTCTTCTCAGGAATTAATTACCTGAAAATAAGAAACATCGGTATCTGTGTTAAGTGACATGTCCACAAACCAGCTCACTCTTCAATAGGTGGTAATTAATATGTTATACCTTGTGTTCTCCTTAGTTATAAATAGCTCAAGTGGGTGGTAGGCTGTTGGTTCTTTCTTGCCACATAACTTCGATGTGTAACCTGCTGCACGACGGGTACTTTTTATGTGATTCATAGGCAGCACTGCAGTGAAGATTTGTAATAGTGAAGGTAAAACCAACCAAGCAAACTTCTCGGGGCTGTAAAATGCCAAGCAGGTCACCTGCTCAACCTCCCCCCCAACACTGCTGGATTGTTCCGTGTGCTGTTGCCATCTAGAAATTACTGCCTGATACATTTCATGGAAAAGGAGTGTTTCCAGGGATCAATTCAAGTGTTTTCCTTAATATTTGCTGCAGAAGTTAAAAAAAAAAAAGCCAAGCAGAAAGTTCATGGTTCTGCACATCAGGAGACTGCAAAGAACAGTGAGCTCTGAGATGCACCAGTTTGCCATCTCTGTCCTCTCTTGTTTTTTTCTTTTTTATTTGAACTTGTTCATTTTGGTTATGAACTTTCTCTGAACATGTATCTCCACCACCTTGGGACTTTAGGATTGGTTTACAAGTGGTGGTAACAGTGACAGCCTATTCAGGGGATTTCCCAGGTGTATACACCAGGGTATATCCACAAGTATTTATATTGTATTTAATTTCATGTTTATAGGGTGTTTTTTATTCTGTCCCTTCCATCCAAATCTAAGTCAGTCTATAAGTCATTTTGATCTCTGACTCACCTGTAAAAGAAAAGAGCCAGCACTCTTTCATCAAAAGAGAGCTTCACTTTACTTAATTTGTATTTCTGAATACACAGGAGATTCCACTTATTTCCTATGGACCTGTTATTTCCAATGAAAGTGTCATAACAGGTGAGATTGAAGAGATTGCATATAGAGTAGAAATTGATGGAGAAGAAGAAATAGCTATTGCACATACCCCACTGTGTCCTTTAGATACGGCTGCTGTATTTATTGAAAAATATTTCATTAATGAGGAATTTTAAAGTAAAAACAATGATTTAAAACTCCCTTCTAGAATGTTTCCGCCATTGTGATACGAATGAACTGTCCAGCATGTGTCACTTTGTAAATGCCCCATCACCACGGTTGTGCACATACTCGTCAGTGCTCTGGTGCACAGGAACGCGGGCGGTTGCTGCTGTTGTGCGCTACCTGCTCGCAGCTCTGAGCAGCACCGAGGAGCAGGTAACTGCTGGGGAGGCTGAATCAGTGTCCACTGCCTCCAGGCACCTCCCAAATAGCTGAAACTATGCCAGCAAACATGCTGGGATTGGAGTTGTGAGAAAAATGACAACGCAGTCAGAATTAGTTGGAGAGGAGAGGGATGGCAGGTGAGAGAGAAGGAAAATTTTTATTGGCAGCCTTTGAACCTAAAATTATTCCTAAAGTCACTGTCTGGGGGCAAAGGGGAATGAACTTTGCCTAAAGAAATCCAGGAGAAATATTCTCTGGATGCTCCTTTCAACTGTCAGATCAGCTCCCCAGAGGCATTTGCGTGTTTTGTGG
Organism: Buceros rhinoceros silvestris; assembly: GCF_000710305.1. Lineage (NCBI taxonomy): Eukaryota > Metazoa > Chordata > Aves > Bucerotiformes > Bucerotidae > Buceros > Buceros rhinoceros. Next base: position 73,026 of record NW_010417091.1, on the reverse strand, counting down.
AGCTCCATGAGAGCAGGACACCTTGAGTGTCCTCATCATGGTGAAGCACAGAGGTCAGTGGAGGAGAGGGGTGCAGTGCATGGAGCGTGGGGTGGGAGTTACAAGAAAGGAGCTTGGAAACAAAGAAGGGAAGCAGAAATCCAGAGCTCTGACAGTCCCTTGGACTGAGGCTGGGAAGTCATACATAATCCTTTCGAAGACTGGCCTTCGAAAGGAGCCATTGTTTGAGTCCTGGCATGATTTGTGCCTGTGCTTGCTCTGCAAGAGCTTCTCTAATCATCTGAGGTCATGGGACTGTGTTTTCATTGTTGTAATTCCACTGCTAAATAGTATGGAAGTTCCAAGGCGAGAAGATAGCACACCTGGCAGCATGCAGCCTTAGACCTCTCCGTGTCTACAGGTACCTGCATTCTTGCAGAGAGTTTGAGAAGATTTTTCTTCCTCAAAACACACATTTGTATTGAGACAGTGCCTGAAAGTGGAAACCGAACCATCTCTTTGGGAAAACGTTTCTAAGGAATGCTGCCAACTAGTATCTACTGGCCCTTGCTTAGTAGGTGATTTTTTGACATGCACTGAGAGGGTGTTTTAATTAACATTTCAAAACAAACCAGAGGAAAGAATGATTTTTCATCTTTTAGCAGGTCAAAAGGTGTCCAGGTATCACAGAACTGGATATAGTGCGAGGGCCTGAAGAGACAGAGGCATGTCAAAACACTTAGATACCGCATCCCCTTAGAGTAGCTATTTTCTTTCTGTTATCATGTTAAATAGAGGTATCACAGAAATTAATCTCCTGTTCAGACATGCTCAAAAGATAAGGAGACGTGGTGGTAGGCACTTCTTGTTCAGAGAGCTACGTTTGGCCAAGGTAATGGGGATGCTTAAAATATACAGTTGTATGATTAGTCTGTGATATGCTGCCCCGTTGCAATCCGCCCTACAGATGGATGTGATCGCTTCTGCTGAAGACT
>NW_010417091.1:69749-71963 GCF_000710305.1 Buceros rhinoceros silvestris | reverse complement strand
ATTCACGAGTGTGAAAATTTAATGAGATTGTTCTTTAGCCAGACACAGCGCAGGGCACCTCACATCTGCTGTCTCGGAAGTGATAAAAGGAGAAAGCTTGCAATGGAAAACTTCTAAACTCCAGTTCTTGTACTTCTCTATAGCAGAGACCATCAGTCACGCTGAGCTTCGCTGAGAGCTCCCTAATGCACTTCACTTGAACTTTTAAACTGCTCAAATCAGCTTTTGTTGAAGCTGGGACCCCCAGATCAAACTGGTTTTATATGAGAGAGGTTGGCTTACCTCAGGGAATCTCAGTTTCACTGAAGTTGCCTCAGAGCCTGCACATAAAGAAAAAAACAGGTTTACTGTGCGCAAAAGATGCCTTACACGAAACTCTGAGTGTGCCTGCACACGTGTGACCCCGCGGGTATGCTCCTGTTTGTGAGGTGGATGGGTACTGCCTGGTGAAACTGCTCCTCCACAGAAAAAAAAAAAAAGTAAAAAGTAAAACTTCCTTTCATCCTGTTTCGGTGATCAAAAAGGCATGGTATAACTCTCAGTGTATGAACATTCAATCCTATTTTATTATATTCAAGTTTGCATTGAATGCAGGTTGCCAATAATAAGCTAATGTCATAAAGTGTGATTTTTGTCTTACAAGTGGTTGTGGGAGGTGCTCTAAGCTGAACCATGAGTAAAATTTGCGCCCAGCTCCCAAACTCTTACAAGGAACCAGCATACCTACAGGGATGAATTTTTATAAAGCTGAATATGTGACAAGAGGCTTTTGAGAGCTGGAATGCTCTTGTACGTACTGAAAATAGATAATTTTCCGAGTCTATTTCCCCATCCAAGGCAGCACTTGTGTTTAAACAGCTGAGGGTAAAGGGCTTGCAAATAAAGTGTTGGGTTTGCCAGTACCTGTGACTGAAGCTGGTTCAAAGGTTAGAAGGCAAAATTAGAAACAAGTAGCTGGTCTCTGATCCTTCAGGTGCCGTGGTGGCTTCACCTACAGAGCTTCCATTTTACTGTTTCTTAAGGGAACGTTTTAAACCCATCCTTCCTATCCTACCTGAGCCGTTCCTATCTCCTTTCCCACCTCCTACCACCACCCCTAGCCATCCCAGTTATGCCAGTTAAGCTGCCCGAAACAGATCTGAGAAACGGTCCTGGAGATGGAGGAGAGCAAGTCTCAGGCTGTGAGCGTGGGTCTCATGGAATCAGATGCGGCCGAATCCAAACAGCTCGATGGGGACTAATTCTGAACAGGTGGCAACAAATGGGGCTGGAAATGTCTCAGAAAGCCATCAGAATAGAAATGCGCCCTGGTTGGCCCTTCAGAATATAGATTATTCTCACCTCAGGAGCACCTTGTGGGCTTAGTACTTTATTAATACAGTCGGGTTTCCCAAGAAGTCAGAGCCCAGGGAAGGAAGGGAGCTGTAAAAGCACAAAATATCAGCGTTACAGTAAATTGCAGAGGGGAAGCGCGCTGTCATTTCCATGTAAAAACAAATGGGAGCTGTGTGCTGACTGCCTGCTGGGTGGCGAGCGCAGCACTGATGCTGTGATCTACAGCCTCCTGGAAAATAAAAATCTGCACGGTTCAACTTCGCGTTTCTCCACGGCGCTAAACAATTAGGCAGGGTGGAGGCTGGTTTCAAACAGGCATAAATCTTTCTTCCCTGTACTTGAATCTCACGCTGATAGGAATAAGTATTCTTATCGGCCTCTGATGGTAAGAAACAAGGATCTAGATAAAGTTGTTTATTCCAGTCAGGTATTGGCATGATGTGAGAAAACACACTGGGAGACCAGATGTTCAGAAGTTGGCCACCGCAAGCGTTTGCTCAGGAGCAGGAAAAACGATTTTCCCTCCTTTTCCTTGGCCTCACTTTGCCTGTTGTTATTTCCTACAAGCACCTCGACTTCTTCCTTCGTTGGTTGGCGAACTTGTAAGAGCAAAGCACAGTTCCTCCTCTTCTGCACCATCTGTTTTCAGAGCAGTTTTGACTACTATCAACACAGAGATGATAAATACTCCTCGGGATTCAGGAAAGCAGTCAGCTGAATATAACAAATAGACTTTAAGCACATTCTTTATAATCTGTTTGGCCACCCCGGTAACCGCCGGTCTCATGTAAGACAGCGATGACAGCTCAGTTGTTAGGTAACTTGGATGTCCTATATATCAGAGAAATCGCCCGCCGCTTGCAGTCCCCTGGACACCAG
>NW_010417091.1:69166-69603 GCF_000710305.1 Buceros rhinoceros silvestris | reverse complement strand
GCTTTGAGTCCCTGTGGGTGGTTTGAGCAGAGCGGGCAGCGTGAGTGGGTGGAAACAGGCTTGCAGCAAGCTTGTCGCTCCCCAGGTGCACCAAATTCATCTCTCTCATCATGGAGTTTGTGGCTGACTTTGTCCTTTCGGGGGTTTGTTTGGGTTTTTGTTCTTTTCCAATTAATAATATTTCAGTAGACGGGAGAAAAAACACAATAGAAAAATGTTCTTTGGTCTTGATCAAATGTTTATTCTGTTAAATCAGTAATTTAAAAAAATGAGCAGAGCTGCACAGCCTCATCATCCGCAAAGTGTTTGCAGTCTACAGACACAATAGGAGATAATCAAAGTCTGCATAATCTTCCCTTTTAACCTTTTGGTAAGGAAGGTTTTCCAGCCTGGCTGTGCCTGCAGCAATTACCAGCCACACATCGCGACTGATGGGA
>NW_010417091.1:67598-69016 GCF_000710305.1 Buceros rhinoceros silvestris | reverse complement strand
GGGGCAGCCCCTTGTCCGCGGCATAGAACGTATTAGAAAGCACTTCATTAACCAATCTGAAATGAAAGCATTCAATCTTAATCCTGTCATCGGGGCTGCCTAATTAAAGGAATGGGCAGATTTATGAAGGTGCTATTTTTAACCAGGCCCCAGCACATTCAGTGCCTTGGCCTCTCGGCGCAGCGGAAGTGATGTCAGCGGTTGCCTGAGCGAACATGAATTATGTTTACAATATCCCAGGAGAACTTTTGTATTTTTCAACTCCCACAGAAAACTATCGTATTTAGCTTCAAACAGAAAACCTCAGGCAGGGCTCCAAGTGATTTACACAAGCTGAAGCTGCAGCGTTGTTTTTCTTTCATATTTCATCTTACAATATCTTTTCCTGATTCCTTTTATTGCCGTAAAATCCTGCTCTTTTGCAAGTCTGATTTAAGCCAGTGGGACACGTTTTCTTCCCAATGAGACTGGAACAAATCTGAGTTGTTCCTATGAAGTCATCAGACATAACCCACATTTGCAGGGGGTCGGTGCTGGCAGTGTTCGGACAGGTGGGATTAGGAACTTGAGCGTGAGAGTGCTGGGACACCTGTAAATGGAAAAAGTGGATTTGGATCACACAAATGGGGAATCTGTAGGAAAGTGCAGTCCCCTCTTGGCCCTGGTGGTACCACCTCTGCCTCTCCCACCTCTTGGAGCTGTGGCACTTTTCTGAAAAACTGCCTTGTAAACAACTTGTTCATACAAGGAGAGATCTCCAGGAGCATCCGCAAAGCAGCCTCAGCTCCTTCCTTCCACCCCCTGTTTGAAACTGTCGTCTTCAGTGATGCTGCTGGGGGAGAAGCAGAAGATTTCAAACTGCAGATGTCCTCCCGTGAGCGATAGAAACAATCTCGATTTCAAAAGGCAGAGAAAACCCCTCAAAAAATTAGATGGAAAACCAACCCCAAAACAAAACCAAAACCAAAGAAACCGTTAATACAATTTACAGAGAACAAGAATTCAAGCTCGAAGTACTTTCAGTATTTTGTTCTTACCGTGTATTGATGAAAACCTTTTAGTGTTATCCCTATATTTAGCATCGCAATAAATGTTCCACATCCCCACGCTGCCATCACTGCTCATTTAAAAACCTATTAGCTTAATTTATGACAGGTTTTCTTTCTAATGCCACTGTTTTCTCTCTCATGAATTATAGATCCCGCTCAATATACAGTGTTGGTATCAGAGAAAAACTAGTAACTTCACTCTATGGAGAGAAAAAATAAGATAGAAAACTGCACTGCGACAAAGGACAAATATATTGATTGGGGAGGAAAAAAGGGTCCTTTCTAGATCTTGGCTTGCATCAAGTCCTCAATTTCTCTGTCAGATTCTGTCTTATCCATACTGGGGGAAAGGAGCCCTTGGCTTCAGCC
>NW_010417091.1:62712-67482 GCF_000710305.1 Buceros rhinoceros silvestris | reverse complement strand
GAATTTGAGTTCTTTCTTACAGCACACCAGAGAGCAGGATAAATGAATAATTATCAGCAGTTAGTGGGCCAAATCGCTGTTCTCCTGTCTAGCTGAGGTGACCCCTCACTTTACGATAATTTATCATGACCTCTCCCAAACTAAGTATTCCTCTGCAGATTCTGACCTGGACACTCTCCACACCCTTAGTGCAGCGAGTTTTACTACTTATGGACCAGCATTTCACTGCATTATCTGGACTCCCCCTTTCAGGGGACCCTATTAGCAAGAAATAACATTCCTTTTGTGGAATTCCTTCCCTCCTACGATTGCTCATGTTGGTAGAAGCAGGCAGATTTTTATGCATTGTAAACCAGTGTGACATGAGTCTTGTACCCAAAATGTAGAGGAAGAATAATAGATTTAAGTTATTTTTGCCCTTAAGTTTGCAAAACAAGTATACTGTCAATTATCTAAATGTCTTCATTTGTCTCATGTCTCTGCACCTCCATGAGATGTTTCACTCTCGTCAAAATGAACCGTGAATGCCATGGAGGTTTTGTTTTGCTGTATATATTTGTATCTTATTTTCTCCTCTTGCACAAAGCAGCTTGCTAAATGGTGGGTTTTCCTCTTCTGTACCTCCTGCCTCCGTGTCCTCCTTTTCGCATTAGCTGACAGCCTGCTATGTCCGTATTCTGGCAGTTTCTTCAGCAAACTCTTCATTCCAGGAGGAAAGAATGCAAAAGCCAGATAGTCAAACATATATTTGCAAATAGTAGATTAAGCTCCTTTTCCTCTTGTCAAACCATCCTAAAATAAATGTATTCTACACCTACTGAAAAACCAGTCTGAAAAACTTTTACAAGACAACACTATCTTGAAAAAGTATAAATCACAGTGGAAATAGAAATGCAAATCAATCAGGTTTTATATACAGCTGGACTGCAGAGGTATGAAGGTCTGGCAGATGTGGCCAAGATACTATTTTCGAGTTGTTCTCTCACACAGAAACTGTCTTCTTCTTCAAAACCTGAGCAACTTACAGGGATATAGTTTAACCCAGTGGCTGCTTCTGATATGAGTAACTATGCCGTACTGACCTTCTGCCTAAATCCTCTCAACGTGAGCTGGAAAGTCTTACATTTTTTCTTACTATTGAATTCTCTCTGTTCTGCCGCTATTGGGGCCACAGAATTCTCCCTATCACGTGACCAAAAAATGCAATGAAGAGAGAGAAAAAAAAGAGGAGGGAGTGAAAGCAACTTTGAAAACCAAAACATTTTTTAAAAAACACCATCTAATGCTGAAAAGCAAAGTTTTTTGTTGACGCTCATAAAGTCCAGGAGGCCAGTGGCAGACTTCTGCCCAGGAGCTATCACAGTGTATGGGCACACAAACTTAAAGCCTTAGAGTGAGAGTCGCTGGCAGGGAGGGTGGGTTGAAGAAGCCATCTGGAGTAAATATGCAGGTTCCCCCAAGCGGAGGGAGCTCGGAGAACATAACAATGCCATTGCTACTCCCAGCCCCTGCTTTGCTCTGGAGGACAGCAGTAACAGTCCAGAACAGAGAAACAAAGAAATCTCTGAGTTTTCCATGAGACTCCTTCATCCAGCGTTGCCAAGTGTTGCTTTTCACCAGCCCGTACTGTGCCTGTGGAAATAGTAAATCGATGAGAAATAGAGTGAATTTGATAGGGAATCTCTCTCTTTTGTTAGTGCTCTATAGAACTGCAGAGCATCCAAGCAGCAACACCACATCTCCAAGCAAGGTTCCTCAAATTACTTCATGTGGATCAATGTGGTTAGTTATTTCTTTCTCAGCAGCAAATATTGTGACATTGTGCCTGTGTCAGTGGTAAATTGCATTTGTCAAGTACACATTATCTTCTGAAGATTGCTGGGTGATTTATCTTTACAAGGAATGTGTTGTGACTTGCGTAGACGTTTCAGTGCTATGGGGATGCCAGGTGAGCTACCTGCCAGGAGCTGATGGAGAGGTCTGAAGCTGCTGCAGGTCATTTCTCTCCAGCACACGCTGATGATACTGATAAGCTGCTGCTATTAGTTTAGTGGGACTCTGGAGAGTGGCAAATATCAACTGAATCCTGATACTTAAAATGAAATTTTTCAGAGGTGGAAATGCTCACAGGGTTTTACCAGTTCCTTACAAGGGAAGAATAAAGTTTAAAAACTGTATTTCTGGAAGAGGGAGAAGCATTTGGTCCATGAAAGCCTTGCAGAAATCTTTCACGGAAGGCCAAAGCTGTGCTCAAAGGCAGCTCCTGTGCCTCGGAGGCAGCTGTGGGAATGGCAGCCTGTTCCCCAGCTGGCTGGGAAAGCCACCTCCACCAGCACAGGGCTTGTCCCTCCACTTCCCCCTGTGAACCTCAGCTGGGCCCAGGGCACCTTCTCGACTTGGACCCAGCCACGTCCACCCACCGGCTCTGTCTGAGGAGCTGCTTGTCTTTAGTTTGGCAGCATGTGCCTACAGGAGACAATGAATGGCTAGAGAACAAATAAACTGCCAATGTCAGAGATATTATTGGATGAGAAAACTGATATTTGAGATGAGCTAAACTTAATTGTGATTGTTTAAAGTTCTTTCTATGTCTTTTCTATATTTTCTCCTCTGGTTCTGCACCACTGCCCGTGCTCCTAGGGCTTTCAATCTGCCACACTGGGATGAGCTTGGCAGCAGAGGCTGCCTGGAAATCGCCAGTGCTGGAAGCCCTCAGATCCCCAGAAGCCCATCATGAATCCAGGCATGGTTCCATTAGAAACCAGCCTTTGATTCACCAGAAGCTTGACATAGCCAAGATACATCAGATGAGACAATTTTGGGTTCTGCGGGAAAAGAATGATATCCAAAAACATCCAAACCAGCTCTAACCACTACATCTTCAACTGTGATGAGCTGCTACCTCTTAATCAACCCCAGGAACAGCTAGATTAGATGTTTTACTCCATTTTGAACAAATTATGGTAGCCTGAAACAAATACTTGTGGGTGGCTAAATTAGTCTTTACAAATGTATAAACTAATTTGGGTTAATTGTCAGTTAATCAACTCAGAAAATGAGGCTCAGGGATTTCTCAAGAAATGCTTGCAACAAAACCAGGAAGACAAGACACTGCTGATATATTTAAGATAAGAGAATAACAAAACTAAGAAATCTGTTAAAGAATTTTTGGACTGCTGGCAAGAGGAAAGAGGAGCAGTGTCCCCAGTTTCTCCTGAAAAGCAAAATCTTAATGTTCACTTACTGTCCTTAGAGCTGGACATCTCAGTAATACCAGCTGGAGTAAGCACCGATACATGTGTGACTGACCAGTTTGGGGCAATTGAAAAAAGGATAGATTGAAGGAGATTTTCAGGAGTATTTTCAAAAAAGAAAATTTATATCCAATGTCCAGTTTGATAGGCACTTACATGGGTTTGGAGATGATTGTCTTGAAACCTGTCCTCTCTAAAGGAAGCAATAACCATACTTTCCTGGTTCAGCTTCTCTGCTGCTTTTCATATGGAAGTGATGGTCATGTTCATTCTGAAGGTAACAGCAAAGTGCCACAGAGCAAGATCTTCTGCCGTTAGGATATCTCTGTATCAATGAGGCATCTAGTCCTGCATCTGCTGCTCTTGGGAAGGGTGTCATCTGGAGACCATGGGCTTCACCCAAACAAGTGGCATTAAAATCCAGCTGTGGCAGGGAATGGTGGTGGGAATTCAGTAGGTGGCACTAGTCCCTTTGAGTCAGGACCAACACTCATATGTGGAGTTAGGGAGCTTTGTGCTGTAGCATCTGGCATCCTTCAGCTGTCACATTAAAAAGATTCTCCTTACTCATGAAATAGAACATCATTAAAGACCCCATGGCATGTTTCACAAGACTGTGCTCAGCAATAGTGGTGCACTGAGCAAACCTCACCACCTTCTGCTTCCCAAAATATCTGTTCCCATGAGAGGTGATTTCCTTCATGTTGGATGTGACTGGTAGTTGTGTTTAATAAATTCAACCTTCCACACTAGAAGCTGTCTGCATTCCAGGGGGAGGGTGTAGCTGAAACTGTTATGTTTTTGTAGAATAATTGGATGCTTTTCAGGAGGGCAGTGTATCGATGTCAATCAGTTTCACTATGTCTCTCAAGCTCTTTTGTAGGTGATACATGAAGGAAGCATGTGGGTTGGGTGGAAATTCATGGGTGGCGATATGAGCAGAGGCCTCATTAGCAGGAACTGAACCGCAGTGTGATAATGGGTGAATTATCTGTGAAAGACTCACATGTTCCTAGAGTGTGTTTGGAGACATCTCCCCAGGCGGCAGAGATTAGGAGGGCTGTATACCCCCTTATCCAGATACAGGGACAACAAATTCAAACTAAAACAGAGAAGCCGAACAATAGCATTACTCTTATGAGCTGGAATTCAAGACCTCCACCTGTTTATCCATGAAATGATGGCTCTGAAGTAAGAACTGCGTAAGTACCTCTGGAGGTAAGAAAACTAATTGTTTAAGTTAAAGGAAGCATTAGGAGAAGAACAAATGGTACTGAAATGATGATGGGTGTAATCAGGCTGATAAAACAGAGAAGCCGAACAATAGCATTACTCTTATGAGCTGGAATTCAAGACCTCCACCTGTTTATCCATGAAATGATGGCTCTGAAGTAAGAACTGCGTAAGTACCTCTGGAGGTAAGAAAACTAATTGTTTAAGTTAAAGGAAGCATTAGGAGAAGAACAAATGGTACTGAAATGATGATGGGTGTAATCAGGCTGAATATCAGATCACT
>NW_010417091.1:62067-62570 GCF_000710305.1 Buceros rhinoceros silvestris | reverse complement strand
GCAGGAAGCGTCTGGAACTACCTTCCACCGTAAGCCCTGAAAACATTGGGAACAGAGACAAATAGTTTTTAAGACACAATTCGATCAGATTATGACATGGTTTATTTGATGTAGCATCAGAATACAAAACCTCTTTCAACCCATATTTGTGGTCGCACTCGAACAAATAACTCAGATTAGCTTCCTAAGTACGTTACCACACCGCTCATGCCCTCCTGCTATGTCTCCATCTGCTTATTGCTTGAACCTGTGATCTGCTCTGGCGCCTGTGGTATGCTTTGTACTGGGTGGTACCTCTAATCCCATTTCTTTTTGAATCACACTTGATGCTTGTTTGTAATGCACTACTGATGTGGAAAGGAATGATGCGCATCTTACACAAAAGCAGAGGAAGACTCCTGTCTCAGGAATGCACAGGCAGTAATCCACCAAAGATTTAACTTACAGCCACAAGAATGGACATAAATGGGGAATGGCTCCCTCCTGAAAGAGCCCAGGAATGC
>NW_010417091.1:46677-61966 GCF_000710305.1 Buceros rhinoceros silvestris | reverse complement strand
GCCACTGGGACCCCAGTCAGTGGTCGCTGGAGCCCCATTACACATTGTCCGTGCTCACCCCAGACCATTGCACATTGCACGTCTCTGTGTTATGTGCACGACTCTACACAAAGCACGAGTCTTTGCTTTAGACAGACAATCTGTATGACACACAGGTTTTTCCTACCTCCCTTTCTGCCCATGCAAAAGCCTCTCAAGCCCCGTACCTTTTACTGAGCCGTATTGCTGCCTGGGGTGAAATGGTTGGTGGTACCTGGCATCTTGGTGGGCTTCTCTGAATATCTGTATAAGAGACTGAGAAGTGAATGGACATGGCATGGCTCGGTGCTTGCCTTTTCACAGGGGTCCTCTCCCACTCTTGAGCATGTCTCAAGGCATGTCATGCCTGAGCATGTATCAGGCAGGGCTGACATCCCCAGCTAAATTCTGTTGTTCAGAATAGTAATGCTCCCAAAGTTTTATGAAACCTGTTGTTGAAAATGCACTAAGATTACTTATTTTCAAGTTTATGGGAACAGCAAAGGTAGAGTTAATGCCTAGTTCAGTCTGACGGAAGATGCAACAAGTCCGAAAATACAGCTCTCTGTCCTGTGTATTGTGCAGCCTGAGGAGACCAACTTTCAGCAGTTTTTCCTTCTGTTTTTCCAGAACCCACTGGAGATTTTTTTAATTTGTTTTCTTAAAATATTTGTAATAATCTGTCCCTCTTCAGATGCAGGAAGGATGATGTTTCGACTCCTGCTAAAACCCAGCCAGCGGAGCAGTGGTGAGAGCATTTATCCTCTATATTCCCATCTACTGGTAGACGCTTTTTTTTGGATCCTCAGAGACTAAGCTTGATGTTGCTTTGTGTTTTTTACTGCGGGAACACATGGGCCATGAATCAGTGGAGCTGCAGTCGAACTTTATGATCTCCTGGGGAGCCTGAAATGCTTTTGTCTCTGTGATCAGTCCCCTTTTCTTTGTCAGCAAAGCTGGAGGCCGTGTCATGTTCACACAGCGCTGTGCAGGAAGCAAATGGGAAGTGTAGTAGCAGCGGGAACATAATCCCACCTGAAAACAGACCTCATCGTGGACTCCATTTAAGTTGAGTCATCCAAAAATGAGGGTCTTTACAAGGAAGGAACGTCCAAATATAATGCTTGTGTTTGGATTTGGGTTAGTAGAGAGTTTAGAACTCAAACTGCATGATGTTGACCACATGGCAAATAACCGTTGTTTCTAGGGTGCTTAAACAGTGTAATGAGTTCAAAGAGACTTTGCGGCACACCTGGCTGAGCAGTTACCAGAGCTGGTGCAGCTGGAGCAGAAAGAAACAGCAAAGCAAGTCCAAGAACCGGCTTTATCCATCATTATGAAGCATTTTGTCAAGTGTCACTGAAGTTGTCTGCACCTTTATTTCCTCTGCTTTAAAAGCAGGCTTAGAGCATTGACATCACACCGTATGAACTGAGTAATTCCTGTTGATAAAGGACTTTCCAATATTCTGTTGACAGGCAGTGAAGAGTCCCCAGTGATGATATTGCTGTTACAGCTCCTCCATTGTGCTACTTCTTTTTACCACAGAGCCCAAATGCCAGGGATGAAAAGGAACATTATCTCAGAAGCAGGAAGCTGTTGTTATTGGCAGCTATATGCTTGAAGAATATTTCAAAATTATTTGACTGACATTAGTTACTATTTCAAATATATTTGTATTTATTCAAATCATCATAGATTAAAGAATTCAGAAAGCATTTTGGACATAGCCAGGCAGTCGTTCACAGCTTTTTTTCCCTCCTGAGGTCTCTCTCTAGTAGTAACAGGCAGCGTTGGGGCCATTCTGAGAAAGGCTCATTGAGCAGCCTATCTCCTTGCCTGAGAGCCCTCGTTAGTTTTCATGTCTGAAAGACCAGGCTCTTCTGTTGCCTCGTCAATGGAGTACCTTGGCAACAGGAAGCTTTCCTATAGCTTTCTTCATTTTTAAATCTCTTTGATGTGATGTTACCCTTGTAAGATTGCTTGGAGGCAAACGATTAGCCTGGTGCCAACCATGCTTTTGGCACCAAGTGGTGTATAAAGTACCACCTCTGCCCTTTAAGATCCCAGTTAAAGGTCCAGCCCTGCAGGATACTGAGTGCCCTGGGAGATTCCTGTTTTGTTTCTATTCTTTCAGCTAAAATGTTGAGAAAACTTTATATTTCTTAAGCTGAGGCCCCCAAAAAGTTAGTCTGAAGGCACATTAAACACATTTGAATTTTATTAATCATGAAGCATACAAATTATTAAACTATAAGAAAATGTAACAAACTTGCCTTACACTTCAAAGATAAATTGATATCAGAGCTGATGGGAAGTTTTACAATATTCCCAGGTCTTTCATTGTTCCCTGTGTCCTGAATGAAATCTCCAACGTCCATGTAAACAGGAGGTCAACTTTCATTAAGAAAACTAAAAATCCTAGCTCAGAGTGGCTGCAGTACAGAAGTAGCGAGCATTATGTGATTCTTTCTAGCTTTTTATACCGTGCTTTCGGCTTGCTTTTTGGGCCAATCCATTCAAGCAACTTCAATCTGACCAATGTCAGTTGTAACCACTTCCACAATCATGAGCAACTTCCACTTGAAGGTGTTGCTGGCTCCACAGTGAAAATGCATGACCCATATAGAGGCTATACCAATGGTCAGCTTCTGTATGTACCACTTCCAGCCGCGCTCTGGCTGGGCATGGGGACCAGACCTCTGGTTTTATCTTTTGATTCTTACACAGCTGTTGGAGGGAAACTCACGCAATCGCCGTGACTCAGGAAATATATTGCAAATCTGTTCCATTCTGGCCATGCTCCAGAGCGAAACACAGCTCTGCTGGCCAGCAGCAACGGGTGGAAATCCACACGGGGACATTCTTCACATTCCGGAGCACGTGCTGCTTACTGAAATAAAAACCCAAAACTTTCCACTGCAAACAGGCACTGAAAGACTTTCCCTCTCCGACTGCCCCAGTGCGACCAGAATTGGTATTGGGACTTTTGAGGTACCTGCCCCTGTCAGTATCGGAAGGGCAAGTCCATGCTCAGCAAAGAGAAGCTGGTTTTCTCCCACCTGGCTTGAATGTGTTGTTGGGGCGGCTTTGCAAATACTTAGAATAAAGCAGGCAGGTTGTGTTCTTACCCAGGAACCGTTCCCTACAAGGTCAGACAAAGGCTCACCCAGCCCAGCGCCTTGTCCAGTAGCGGGTGCCAGCACGAGTGTGTGGGTTAGGTTTATGCGTTCACCTTGTCCTGTCTCCAGGACAATAATAATAAATGCGATGCTGCTTGTCCAGAGCCAGTGAAGAGGAGCACGTGAGCAGCCCAGGGGGGTGGCAATAGGTGACGTGACAGCAGAGGGAAATACGGCAGAAAGGCTGCGCAGGGAGGGCTCCGTGTGGAGGGCGGGTTTAATTGCCATCTTCAGCCACTCATCGGGCAGGGAAGGCAGAGCCGGACTCTATGCAGAGGTGCACTGTGAAGAATACGCAGCAGCAGACGCAAGCAAGGGATATTCTAGTTAGATACAAGGGAAAAAATTTCACCATGAGAGTGAAGAGGTGCCCAGAGAGGCTGTGACATCCCCACCCATAAAGATACTCAGGACTCAGTTCGGTGAGGCCTTGAACAACATGGCCTGGCTTTAAAGTTCACTCTGCTCACTTCAGGTCCTTCCAGCCAGAATTATGCTTTGACCTTATGAATCTACACCCATGATCTTCGACTTTACAGAGCTGTAATATTGCTGCATTCAGAACTATTTTCCCAGACTCTAGAGAGAGCCTTTCCATGTGCTGTCTGCATCCTCAGCACTGGCGGTTTTTTGGCATCAGTCTGAGCACTCTGAATGAATGCACTGCCCACCTTATTCCTGTGTGAATTGATCTCCTCTGCAGTTTAACCCCTGCTACCCAGATTTAATGATAATTTTGATGGTTCATGATAGTGAACCATCATGGTAATGATAATTTTGTGGTTCATTCCCTGTCACCAGAACACGTCACTAATTCTTCCCTAGAATTCTCACTGTGTTCGTATAATCTGTAGCAGCGAGGTCCCGTCGCTGTACCTCCCCTCCCTCTGTGTTAACTTCACCATGTGTGTTATATGCCACATTTCTTTCATCCTCTCTGTGTACCTGCAGATGCAGAAAGTGTTGTGAAAACTTTTTTTTTTCATATCAGTGAAAACAGAAACAAGGTCAAATTTCCTCATGAGAGCACAAATTCATTCACTGTTTTTTAGGGAATGGAAAGAGATTGTCCCAGTAAAAACATTTTCAATCAGCAGTTTTTTGTAACCTCTTTAAACGGTTTCATATAGCAAATTTTTTCTGCCTGGTCCTAAATAACTAAACAAATATTTGTCTGTCTGAGTTTCGTCAGCTTCTCTAAGTCCCCTTTATCATCCTGCAACCAGTTGGTGCCAAATTGCAAATGTATACTGAAGAACTGCTGATGTTGCAACTGGAGTTTTTGGCTTGCTGGTCCTGTATGGGACTGGGGAAGTAATCGGGACACAGCTCTGAACAACGTGTGTCGGTTTGGCAGCCACAAGTGGTGGCAGGGGCAGCAGCCGTGTTGGGGAAAACCAAACGACGATTTTTTTTTGGTGTGGCGTTTGGCCAGCCACAAGTGGTGGCAGGCGCAGCAGCCGTGTTGGGAAATACCACACGACGTGCTGCTGAGCTGTGAGCACAAACCTTGCCCAACCCCATGCAGGTCCTGAAGGCTCGTGAGGCTCCTTCCGAGCTCCTGACATCACCCACAATTGTCCTTTGGTTCAAACCAGGGACAGAATGAGTCAACGTTTTGAAAGATTTGGGCTGCTGGAGGGAGCAATAAACCAACACACATGACTCCCCGAAGTCACACCGCCAAGTTCAGACCCAGACGATGTGTTCACACCAGAAGGACTCTCCCCCGAGCACCTCCTTTTCATGGCTTGCTTGCAGCAGTCGTCTAACTGCTTTGGCAAGAAGCAATGACATTTCTCATATTTTCACCCACTGCTGGTATAAAAGCCAGAGTAAAATCATTTTAACTTCATCCCAATCTTACGCCCCATTTGCAGCTTTGCTAGTGCTTCCAGGATCCCTGTGGGCTGGAGGAGCGTTACAGCTTCTGCTCCACAGATGAAGAATAGAGACACGAAGGGACAGATTTTCAGAAATTCTCAGCATGCGCTGAAGGAACCCAAAGAGGACAAGGCTTAGATAGGCAGCCAGCTTTCTTCTTCTTCTTCTCTTTATTTCTTCTTCCTTTTAATGCTGAGCACTCAGCAGTGCTCGGCAGCCACATCTTTTAGATGCTTAAATGGGCCTTGGACTTTTATTTTAAGAAAAAAAAGCTGGCTGTTGAATGACTTGCCCAAGCTCGCACAGGGTGTCTGTGGCAGAGCCAGCAATCGAACCCAGATCTCCTAAGTCTCAGGCCAGCCTTAACCACAAGACCATTCTTCCTCTTACAAAGATGATCCCATCCCATAGGAAAAATACTCTAACGGGATTAAAAAAAAAAAATCCTATAAAAATACTTAAACCTGAACGAATATTTAATAATTGCTATTCAGATTCCATGCAGGGTCTAATTAAGTCCATATTCTGTAACCTTAATTTAAAACAATCCCAGTGTTATTTTTAGGTTTTGGATGTGGTTTTATTGCTTCTATCAGCAGCATGTTTGGCACCTGATGCCATACAAAACTTTGTGTGTTTCATCAAAACGCTGGCAAGAAACTGTGTTTTCTGGACAGCTGCTTTGGGCTCCCAGCAAAGGGGAACTAGCAGCTTCATTTCCCTTACATGGTGGCTCAGATTAAAAAACATCCTTATTGCTTATGCTTCTGTTACTGCACCGTTAGAAAACAGGGTGGTTGTGTTACTGATAATGTAAGCAAGTCCTTTCTGATTTGTACTCCAAGCTAGTTCGGGATTAAGCTTTAATTCCGGAGATAGGAGTTATATAATAAAGCAGAATATGACTCCCCCGGTGACAGACTTGCTGACCTTCCAGTCCAGCAGGCTGCGGTGCTGCTCGTGGAAAGCCAACCTGAGCAAATTCTCTTATCTCCTTAGGCATAATTTCTAATGCGAGGTGTGTGTGATGTGCAAGAGTTTGCAGGAGCCCCAGAAGCTGAGTCAAGCTGTAGGCGTTGTTTTCACACGTGAAAGAGGCAGTAAATTATATTCTTTTCACAGTAATTGAAAATAAAGGCACGTGGTGACACGTATCTTCTGATTTTTTTCCTTTTTTTCATTGTTTCATGCTTCTGTAATTCCAGGATCAGTTAGAGAAACTAACCACAATAATACCATTTTTTTGCAAGATTTCTGACTTAATTTTGGTCGGGGACAAGAAACTCAAATATTTCTGGTAAACTAGAACAATGCCGCCTCTGTGAACTGAACTTGAAGGCTGTGCCCTGAAGAACTGTAAAGCATCTCTTTGTCCTTGTTTCTTAAAACCTTTGTTTATAGAAAAGGGTTAAAACAATGGAAGAAAAAAGTGAAGATAACAAAATCACTCAGGCCAGCTGCAAAGCCAGGACATTTCTGGTATTCTTACTCTGCCTCTCGGTACCTGTTGGACTAATGTCTCCTTTTTCATTACTCCATGAATAATAAACACTCCAGTCCTCAATCGCTGCTTTGGCCCTGCGCCTTCAGAGCAGATGCGGTGGACAACGTTATAAAAATAGTGAGTAAACAGCAATGGCAAAGGCCGGGCTGGACGGGAGGAGAACGGGAACCCTGCGTTTGTGGCGCAGCTGTCAGACAGCCCTGATACCCGCGATTCCTCGTTGGGTTCCCTCGGTGTCTTTCAGACGATGGGTCTCTGCGTGGAAGTCAGCTGAACTTGCTTGTTGGTGTCCTTCAATGACAGCGGGCAGTGCTTAACTTGCCTCACCCCCTTTGTAAAGCTTGGGGCTTTCCCTCCGAGCATTGCCACTTAGAGACTTCACAAACTTAAGAATGGTACAAAATGGTACAAAATCTCTGAGTTACTCATGCTTGTGCTCAGGTCAGTGGGAGCCCCCACATTTCTGCTGCGGAGGGTGGATAAACCCTGGCTGCTAATGGACACTGGCTGAAGATCGACACTACACATGTGCTTTCAAGCTGCACCAAAAGTGAATTGACACAAGTACAAACTCCTGAAATTGGGCTTTGCCGCAGAGATGTGGTCATAATGGAGAAAAAGAAAGCGCTGTAAAAGCAGCAGCCATTGTCTGTCATTACCTCTTTATCTCGCTATGATACGGCCAGCCCTGCTTCACTCTGCAAACAACCGTGGCTGGGAGCATCCCTCATCCTATCAGTTGAGTTGGATTAATTATGCTCAATCAAAATGTTTCAAAAGAGGACAGAAATGTCTGCAGCAGTTAATCCTGTCCGTTCAGGTCGTCAGGACATTGGCATTTTACACTTCAGTACAATTACAAGATAAATCTGCTAATGGGACATAATCTTTCAGAGTAAACAAGGAAGTAAAGCACTAATATTCTGGCAATTGATTTATGTGGGGTAAATGGTGCAGAGTAAAAGCTTCAGGAAGCCATGAGTGAGAACAGCCAGAAGCTTGTCTGGTTGGTACCGCTTTCCCTTCCCTTCTACCACAGAAAAAAAGAAAACCAACATTATGTGAAGTCTGTTTTGTATTGATCTGCACCCAAGAATCAACTGTTGGCCCAAAGAACACGTTCTACCTGGTGGAGTCTTCTCCTCTCCCTTCTCTCTCCTCTTCCCTCTTTTGCTTCCAAGGGGAAGCAGGATAAGAAAGGGAACAAGCAAGTCGAAAAAGCCTTTGCTGTGAAGGGTGAGATTCCAGGCTGGTGCGTGTCTGCCCTGAGATGGGGAGGCTGGACGACAACAGCCTGCCGGCATTTGGCAGGGAGCGATCATGAGGCTGGGGGTGCTAATGAGAGACCCCCACCTCTCCCATTCCATCCTCCCCCTTCAGCTCCACTCTCTGTAGAAGACACCAGTGAAGTCACCAACAGCAAGTGCTGTGCAGAGGAATGAGTTGTGAGCTCTGAGCATTTCTTTAGCTAAACAAACCTTTACAGGTTTAATTAGGAGAAATTTTAAGTGATGCAATTGCCTGCCCACGCAAACTAAAACTTGCTGTGTAATTGCATGCACACGCACTTATCCACGCACACGCACACACACACGTCACATGCCCCGTTATCCCTGCCACGTTTTTAGAACAGATGCAAGAGAAATAAATGTGCATCCCCTGTAGCTTCTGCCCATTGCTTGGTTACTTACAGCACCGCAGCTTTGTAACTCTGCCTAGTCACTACTACCCTCCAACAGCCGTTTGGACATCATGTTTTCATTAAGCATTTATAGCAAACCAACTGCAATTAAAGATTTATAAATCCTATTGCATTACAGCACAACCCAGAGCAAGAATTGACCCTGAGGTTAACTTTCCTTGGTTTTGTTTGGGTTTTTTTTTTCCTAAGGACAATAACACATGGAGATCAGTTATCAGTGGAAAGCACACATGCTGCTCCTTCGTAGGTTTGCCCGAGAGATTCTGGGCTTGATAGGAGCATTTTGTTTGGAAATAGAATTTCTGGAAGGAGGAAGGGCCTGAAAATTAGAATACACCACAACCTGAAAGCTGATTCAGAGAGACCTCCCAAACTCATTTTCCCCCCGACTCAGTTCTTTCAGCACGTTATTTGCCTTGCGATTGATATAAATATAGTTCAGGAACTCACCTGCGCTCTCAGAGGCAGGTTGGTGCAATGAGCTGGTTTCCCAAGCCCTGACCTCCTCCCAAAAACAGTGCACCCATCCAGAAAGCCACACGGCACAGCTGAATGCCAGAGCAACGTGCTGCTGGAAGATGTTCAAAGAGTCCTTGTAAGAAATTGAAGTGATTATTTTGTCTGGAGGAACCTTATACCTTGGCCCAGCAATTGTCGTTGAACTCGTTCATCCACCTCCATCTCCAATTAGCAACTGGAAAGGATGCTGAAAGTATCCTTTATTTCACTGGAAAGGATGCTGAATGTAAAGAATGAGTTACAGAAACCTGAAATTATACTGTGAAATGATGGTATTGTTAGGATCAAAAAGGACATTGTTACATCTGGGTGCATCCAGACTTTTACAGCGCTTTGGAACTGAAGTCGTATATAAATACTCTTTCTCAGAGTACCCAGAGGATTGGTTTTTTTCCCAAGGACTTTTAAGTCTTTATGACCTACTTTAAGCAAAACAGTGTTTGCCCTTTCTGTTAAAAGTTGGACCGTACCATCGGGATTCAGCCCAGCTTGATCTCCGCTCTTTTGGAATGTGGAGGGAGGAGTTTACCAATTTGTTTACTAAGACTTTACCAACCCTTACACTGTGAATGCTTAAAATTACACCTCGAAATTCCTGTTTAGTTGTCAGGGAAGTGGTCAGACTTCAAAAGAGTTCAGCACTTCCACCCTCAGTAAAGTCAACAGTTCAGCGTAACCATGTTTTGGCTCAGAAAGAAGTTGCAGTGAACTTGCAGGAATATTTTTTCCCTAAGTTTTAAGACTTGGAGTATTTTTTCACCTCTCTGGAAGACAAGCTGAGCAGCACACCAGCAAGTGCTCTCGCTTTTTGAGGGTGGTTAATGATTTCCGGAACGGTTACAGAAATGTGTGGGTCACAGCCTGATGTTTTCCACCCATTTGTCCACGCCGCAGATGAACTTCTGCACAGTTGGCACAAAGCTCTGGCTCTCGCTCCGATGGGCTCAAGGGGGTTGAGGAGGGTGGGCTTTGCCGGAGCAGAGCTGCCGGCAGGAGGGGCAGCAAGAGCCGGCACGAGGCGGCTCATTTGGGATGTAGCTCTGAGCTTCATGAGAAAGTGCTCCTGTGCAGCTCATACGAAGGAGCTGCCTCTTACCATGAGTATTAAATTCTCTGTGCATGGAAAAACAAAACCCTCCTTCTCCTCCAGATTTGGAGTTTCAAGGGTTTCGTGTGCTAGCCTGAGATTGGGGAGCGTGAATTGATCAGAACCAGCTTAAGAACACACTCTGCAGAGCACAGAATCCACACTTTGCCTGTCAAAACTCGGCACGGAGTGTTTCCCTTCTGTGTGTACCTAGGCTGGATCCCCCCAGGGATCAGTGATAACATTTTGACTTGTGACAGATGCTTCCTTCATAAGGATATTTTCCAGGCTGACTTTTCCCCAGCTACCTCATAAAAATAGTCTCTTTTTATTTGAAATGAGTTATTTTAGCTGTTGGGGTGGTGGGTGGGTTGTGGGGGAGTGGCATCCTTTAAAATTTGTCTTTTGATTAAAAATGAGAAATATAATTCTAAAGTAATTAACATGTGTGTTATTGGATGTACACTGATGATTACATTATAGGACTGGTTATCAAAGGATTACAGCTAAGAGGTTTAATATTCTCTAGCTGATCCTGTAGCAAATTAATCTGGTCTGACCTTTACTGTTCTTTGTTATGTCACCATAGTATCATTTCAGCTTCATCATCCCTTACCCCCTTTCAGCAAAGTTAAAAAAAGTAAGGAATTTCAAAAACATCGTCTAGGGGAAAGACTAAGCGGAGCTTAACTTGGTCATCATAACTGGTCAAGTGAGAAGAGTAGATCTGAATTGCAAACTGTTGCACCTCTGCAAACCCCACATTCTTGTTAAAACAGCGATAAAGTGTGAAGAAATCCATTGCCTGTCTATGGATTAGGTTCAGCACCGGATAAAACAGGAGCTGCCTGGCACCACATACATACTGTATTAAGTGTCAGGTCCCTAGAAATAAAGCAAAATATGAGGCCAACAGCCGTCGTCTGTCTCATGATCGAATCTGTCGTGTTTCCTCCCCCAGTGTCCACACGAAGCCCACACAATTCAGGGTTTGTATTCGACAACACCATCTCACAGCCATGAGGTCACACAGCGGAGTGTGGATTAAAACCATGCTACCTCAGGGGAATAGTTTCCGACTTCATAGATAAGAAAAGCTGTAAAGTGACGGATTTCTGAGCTGTTTGTCTGACTCAGCAGAGAATTAAAGACTAAGCCAATTAAATATCTGACATCTGCTTTTACAGACTTCTGCTCACCTCCATGTAAAGCAATTTTCACAGGAGTTTTTTACTGCTGTCAGAAGAACATGTTTGTCAACGCTGTGGTCTGCACAGATGAATTTTCCTGTTGGAAGGGTTAAAACATACCAGTGCAGCAGTCAGTAACACCATCAAACACCCGATTACAAGAACATGTACTCCAGAGCTCTGTAAAAGCAGAGAACATCCTGCAACCTCTCATGGAAACAGGGCCTGAGCAGCTTCGCAGAATGCCAGCACCTTGCTGAGAGCCACAGATGCCTAAAACCCAACTAGCTCAAAGGAGATGCCCCTGCTTCACTCCCTCCATGGGACATTTTATTCCTCTCCTCCCCTTTCTGGGCAGCTCCTCTCCTGCTTAGGGGTTTCGGTGTAGAATGGCTGATTTTTGCCTGAGGTTTTTTGCACCTGTAGTCGCTCACTACCAGTGCCTGACCAGTGCTATTCTACGCCCTCCCTGAAGAAGAGGCTTTGTTTGTCTGACACCATTTTTCACATCCCATCTAGCGGTTCGACCAGACCAGCTCCTGCGTCTCTCTGGACATAATGGCAGTGCTCCTCCGCTTCAGTTTTCCTGCTTGGACTGAATTTGGATCGCCCATTTGGTAGAAAGGACATAACTCTACCATCACAGAACAAATTGCTAGCCTACATTTCTTGTTCCTAAGGAAGAAAATATTCATGTTTCCTAGGAAACTTAAAGCATTGTTCAGTATAAACATAATCTTGGCATATTTGAGGAATTAAGGCTCCTCTTCCATCACAGAAAAAAACCCTGGTGACGTTTCTCAAACCCTTTCCCTGTAGTCTCTTCCTGGAAAGGGAATTAGACCTTCATTGTTCCCTTCAATCTGCTAAGCCCCTGGTTTGAAATTATTGCATGGTTACCTACTGCAAAAAAGCACCTTCCTCATGACTCTGAGGAGCTGTGGCACCACCCAAGCCTCATGATGAATGATTGCTATGAGAAAGGTAGCCAGAATGATGATGGGATCTAGTAGCCTCTGAATATTCTGGAATATGAAAGCATCATACTCTGACCTACCTTAATCCAAGCCTGGCAGAGTGCTGCGGAGTGCTGTAGAATAAAGAGCAACATTTTTCTCCCTGTACCTTATGATCTAGAAGCTGGGTGTCAGGTATCATCTAGGGAACCTCCTCTTTGGTCACAGGCATCTTTGGAGAGTGATTTGTACCACCACCCTGAACCACCATCCTGTTCTCTCCTAGCTCACTCCAGATGGAGCCTGGGACACCACCTTAGACACAATGTCCAACTCATAGATGTCTAATACTGTGTCACACAGATGTCTCTCCTTGAAAGGAAGCTGCATTTAGGGCCTCAACTCTACTCTCACAGACATACTTTTATAGCCCAGAAATTGTATTTATTTCCCTTTTTCTCCTTTGCTTTCCTTTCTCTTCTGCTCCATTCACATGGGAGTTGTCGCTGGTCCTTAAATTGAAGTACTTGCATTGCAAATTGGAGCAAGCGTAGAATTTCCAGCACCCATTTCAACATGGCAACCTGAAATCTGGTATATAATCCTCTGAAGGGTATGACTGCATTGTATGTGAATCACAGGAGCTGGAAAGATACACCCAGCGTAAGATCCGCAGTAGTGTTTAAGGAACCAGGCATTTCTTCAGACTCTACTCTTGATTTGCTCCATAACGTACATCTCACTGCTCGTGGAGTGCAGTCAAGCTCAGTGCTGCTCAGGTCCCAGAAGAATCAGAGGTACATAAAAGTAGTGGGAAAGAAAAGACTGGTTTAATATCTTCTATCAAAAAAAGCAATAAAAACTTTGCCTGTTCTGGGATTATTCTGCTAATAGCTAAAAACTAGACCCTGACCCCACAGTCAGGAGTGCTGCTCCTCACCTTCACCAGTGCTCTGCTCCTTCACACCAGCTGATGACTTAGTCTTTGGTCATTTGAGTGCTACCTACGCTCAGAGAAGTTAATTAAGAATAACAGAGTCCCTCCTGCAAACAATGGCGCCTCTGTTTCTTCAGTTCTTTTAGTAAATACTTTATTTCTGAAACCAGAGCTCCTAAACTGATTTGTGTTACAAGAGTAACTTTCCCTTATAATTAATTGATTGATTACTTAGTTAATTACTTAGCGATGTGATCGCTCAGCTGTATTACAGCATCTGGTAGGGATGATAATGATCTCTGACTAAGTGTGTGGTTCGTATCTGCTGGTATCTCTGCTCCAGACATGGGGGGGTGCATTTCTTTGGATGTGAAGGAGACTGGGGACAGGGGGAGGAATTCCCCACCCCTCACCCCGATCCTTCTTCTCATCGTAAATTTTGCATTTTGAAATATTTTGGTAAGTTTAACTTACCATTTGAGAAATGAAAACCTAGTATAAAGTAGGAAGGGCATGATTTGTACCCGTTTGCGGCAGCTTTCCAGCACAGGTTCTGCAGCGTTTCCCTCCCTTCTCTCTGGCTCCCCAGAAGAGGAGTTCAGTGGTCTGGGAATGGTGTTTCACCAGTTGCCTGAAAATTCGGTAATTGCATGGATTAATGCTTGGAACATTTAATGTTCTGGCTAGGAGACATTTGTTTGTACTTCTACCTAAAAAATCTAGTATCTAACTAATTAAAGTTCTAGTGCAACATTTT
Source organism: Buceros rhinoceros silvestris (assembly GCF_000710305.1). NCBI lineage: Eukaryota > Metazoa > Chordata > Aves > Bucerotiformes > Bucerotidae > Buceros > Buceros rhinoceros. The sequence continues at coordinate 48,230 of NW_010417091.1, read as the reverse complement.
TAGAAAAATTACAGGTATTAATGTTCTCCTAAAGTGATTTGCATTTATTTTGATTTTGGCCAACATTTCCATAAGAAAATATAATTTTAACAATCAGTTCACTAAAGTTTCAGTGTGAATTAATTGTCTCTGGCCAGCTCAGTTCTTGATGATGCATTTCAAATTATGATCAGAACATGCTCATCTTCAAGCAAGAACTTGCAGAAATAGTGGTTTGAGTCAAGCATTTAATCTTCTTAACAAATGAAAGTTTTTTGTAGTCAACATCACCTACTGCATTTCTAAAAATTCATTAATAAACCCAGATTGAAATGTCCATCCTTAAAAAATGATATTTTTAAATTTCCATTAAAGGCTGGAATGCACTCCGTTCCATTTCATTTCATAAAAGCCACCCTAATGGAATTTTGTTCAGAGGTCTATCTTTCGCTTTGTGCAGTGAGTTTCAATTGTCATCTTTGGGGGGTTTTGCCATGTTTGGTTCATTATTTAAAAAATAGATAAATTTTATTTATTCCCCAAATAATAAATTATAATAATTTTCCAAAGTCTTATTTTACAGCTAATTTTCCACAAATTATAACACATCCCAGAACCTTCAGGAGTCTGAAGCCGGTGTCATGTTTTGTCGGGGCAGGCTGTCCTCTAGATTTGAGTAAAACGTTTTCCACTGACCTTTAACTAATCTCAACCCTGGATCATGAAGCAGAAGTACATGGAAAAAGTTCCGGGGGAAGAAGGAAGGAAGCCGTGCTTGAGCACCAGGCAGGCTTGTTTCATGCTTGACCAGCTCTCCTTTTCGTGTATCAAATGTAATACAAACTACTTGTATCTCCTTTCTTTCTAGCTGTAACCGACCTGCACTAACCTGGCTACTCAATACCCTTGGTTTTATCTTTCCAGCACAATAGACACAGAATTCCTTTTTTCCCCCCTTTTCTCTTTCTTCTCCTCCTATTCAACTTCAGCATTTGGGAGAATGGAAAAATTAATTGATTTTCCTTGATGATGTCTCAGTGAGCGGATCAGGTTAACTGTGCACAGCAGCTGCAGTTTAATTTGTGAGTGTGCAATTGAAAATTATACACTCAATGGGTTACTGCACCTGACTGGGGGCCTGGCGCCGTGCCTGCTGCGTCTTAATAAAATAAGACTCGCAAAAAAAGTCTGGAGAAATCCTAGTATCTGAGTGGAGGTGTAGAAGGAAAGGAGAAGGGAGATCCTTCCTTATTCGTTATGAAAATTACTTTTCTTTTCTTTTCTTTTCTTTTTTTTTGTGTGTGTTAAAGGAAGTCCAGAAAAGTTGTGTTTGAGAGCTGCTTTAAATGTCATTATTGCATTTGGTGGTGTTAAACCCAACTGTTCTGGAATTGTCTCAAGAACCAGAAACACTGAGGAAAATGTTAGAATAAATTTTAAGCTCCTGCTTAATGATTAATAATCTAAAGTGCCTGGGAAATATCAAAGTAGTATGATTCTGAACATTTGGAAACAGATTTTTAGCTTTAAAAAAAGGCAATTTCAACCTGATGAGAATCTTGATCTATATTTTA
>NW_010417091.1:41670-46507 GCF_000710305.1 Buceros rhinoceros silvestris | reverse complement strand
GCCCCGGTTCGGGGGAATGGTCGTGAGGGGGGAAGCAGTGTGTTTCCAATACTTCCCATGTTTAAAGCTGAGCCATTTCACTTTCCATTTAATTTCTCCTAGAAAACAACAAAAAGTATGTTTTAGGTGTCTCTGAAATAGAAAGGAGAAGCCAGTGTTTAGCCCATTAGATTTTTCCATTGAAATCGTTAATATTTTGCAATCTGGATGAAACTCTGGGTATTTGCACTCTGAAATGTCAGCCAGCATCTTAGAGAGTCACTTACTTGTCATCATTTTACAGACTTCAGGTTCATATTACACACTGGCAGTAACACTTTTCAGGTCATCTAAGTACTTGGTTTTTCTCTCTCTCTTACCCAAACTCGTACATTTCGAAGAAAATCAAGAGGCAAATTGTAGTTCCAGGCAAATATATCACTTAGACACTGCAAGGGCAGCTTGTCCTGTGAACTTCGGGGCAGGCTGAGCTCTTGTGTGTTGGGTGCAGTTCCATAACACCAAGGGCAGTGGAAAACTTGAGTTAAAAAAGAAAAAAAAAGGTGCCTACAAACTGCAAAGATGATGGCTAGCTGAGAGGGTATGGGGGTGAGTAAAGAGTAGCCAGGAAGTTAGTTCAGATGAGGTGGGAGAAAAACCTACACACGACTGTTAGGAGATAATCTATCCCCAGAACAAATCCCATCTCAGCCCCAAGAGCTGGACGTCGCCCCCAAACTCCCTGTTTCCTCTCTATTTTGTAAATCCTTTGCTTCCAATGAAAATGCAGTTTCTTGCTGCCAGAGGGAATTCCCAGGCTACGTCAGACCAGCGCTCGAACAGCACCGGCAACGTGCAGCGCAAGACAAGCTCACACTTGAGCTCCCCTGACAAATGCGTGGGGCACAAATGTACAAAGCACAGCTGCTCTCATACCCTCTAAACGTGACATAAGGTTTTTCTCTTCTAGAAAACGTGACATTTGTCAGGTTCCGACACTGAAAGCACTTTGAATAGAGCAGAGCTACAAACTACAGCCCTGCTAACCACGACTGCCTCTGATGCTTTTCTTTCTGCAGAGCATCTGGGAGGAGTGGAGGGAAAAAACTCCCCATCTTCTGTGTCACCGCGACAGCAGAGGGGAAGGCTGGTGCGGTTCACCTAGGCTGCTCTCCTGGCAGAGTAAGGTCGTTCTCCTTTGCGTATATATTGCCCAAGGCAGTATAAAAGCTTTCTCTGTCCCAACACCGATTCCTTTGCTGCTTTGAGTTCTGAAAGTGAGAGGATTTATCACTTGTAATTTTGTCTGGTCCTGGCTTAGAGGGGAATAGCTGTACGCTGGAGCCACTGTTGACATTCCTGACATGTATGGATAGCACAGGCAGTTTACATTCACAAGCCAAAAACATAAAGAAGAACCTTTTGTAAGCATTGGCGTTTGTTGTGACATCGCAGCTGTGCAGCTGTGCAGCGAGCTCCGTGCCAAGCAGATGAAATCACCAACTTGTTTGAATTCTTGCTTTTATCAGAGCAGAGCTGCTCTCATAATGGAAGGACTAACTCCTTGCTAGGTTAATTGGTTTTAATTTGTCCTTTGTAGGAATCCTTTGACTCGACTGTCAGATACCATTCGTGTAACGCCGAGCTCAGCTCTCTTGGACAGCACTCCTGCGGACTCGGCGGGACTCTTCTTCCTCTGGAGTGTGCAGAGAGCTTGGTGACCTGATTTTTCAGGTCTGGGAGTCACACCTGAAAACTCAGCCAGACGACTCATCCTGACTGATCCTTAGGTTCAGGGATTCTGGATTAAACAGAGCGTTTTTCTGCATTTACCAAAAAGTTCATCCAGTGCCAGACAAAACACCAAGAGAGACACGAACAGAAAGATGAGTTTCACTAGAGAGGGACAAACGTACAGCAATGTTAGGGTTAGACTAAGACTGGTTAGACTAAGACAATGATTTCTTTACAAGGATTTAGGGTCCTGAGTGCCAAAGCCCCTTCTGACCTTGGGACTTTGGTAAGTTTAGTAGCATCTCCTGCATTATCACTTTCTGGATGAGGTCTAACACTCCCTGCCTTCCCTGTTTGCGTCCTGTTTATCTCAGGTAACTCGGCAGTGGAGACGTAGCCTCAAGGACTACTAGACCTAAGCGAGGTGAAAAAAGGTTGACCACAAAAATGAATGAAAACCATTCAGCATCTGAACATCAGTGCAGCACAGCAGACTGATAGAGTTACCGATAGAGCTCAGAATGCATTTCTCTGCCCCGTTGTATTTGCATACACCGAGGATGAGTAGGTACCTTCATACCCATAAAAATGGGAGCAAGAAGATCCAGCCTTGTACCAGGGTGTCTACAGTCAGATTTTGTCTCTACATTTTAAACTGTTTCTAGGTTTTAAGAGAATCAGTTGTTGTCTCTGATACACTGCGTTGTGGTAGATTAGCTTTGATATTTCGATATGAAATGAGGTAGAAAACAGGATTTTATTTATACCAGACTCTTTTTGTGGCACCAGCAGTCCAGTGTAAGAGGAACTGTAATTCTAAAGCAAATGGTGTCACCAAGGCAGTCAGTGTCAACCCTGAGGGATTACTGTGTGTTTATATCTTTCCTCTGAGGCTGCAGATCTTCCTCGTAACAAGTAAAAGACAAATATTCCCAGAGAGGGAGAGGTGTGTGGCTTAGTGTGGCTGAACAAACACTTTGCTGAGGGCCAGAAGGCACTGAAGAAAGGAGGGTGTGAGGGAGACAACTCAGAGAAGATGTTGAGTTGATGCCATTCTTACGGAAACCTCACCAGAACATGGATCTTTGCCTCCAGGAATTCCACCCAAAAATTATTTTTCTTTGGACTACAAATAACTCTCTGCACTCTCTTTCTGAAAATTAATGAATGAAGGTAATATGATTGCACTGGGACAGATAAACTCCGCAAAATGTGTTTAGTAATGTTAAAGTAACTCCACCTATTGCAAGAAAATTGATGACTGAACCAGGAATGGCTGTCCTGGACACTGGGCATCCCTCTGTTCCCACTTTAATGTCGGTGGAAATGGTGTCCACCTGCTTTCCTCTACAATCGTGGTAACGTAGAACGGGCCCCTTGGCACCAGCTCTCTGTGTTTGAGCCTCTGTCCTATAGCTTCCAAACTATGACTTGCTGCACCGTATTTCCTGCAAACCACTCCAGCCATTCCTACCTCAACGGTGTTGAACCTGAGCAGACTGGCACTATTTCAGAGTTTGCAGACAACAAATAGCAGCATTTATTAAATACACGAGTGCCAGATTCTACACGGAAGAGTAATAAAATGCAAAGTACGTAAAGCAGCTCCACATAGCATGGCCTGGCTGCTTGCCCTTTTGCCTCTGAATTGCTTTTTGAATCCTTGCCCTACCCAATGTAAGTGAAATTACTCTAATTATACAGTTTGAAAGAGTCCCTAGTGACATGCTGGATAGCGATCATTTCCTAGTTCACTGCAAAACAGTTTCACATATAATACAGATTACAGAAAGGGTCACGAGCTCAGAGAAACTCTGTCTTGAAAACTTTGTTTTCTCTCCGAGTCTAGGTCACGTTTGGGTATGGATTAAAGGAAGATGATGAAGCTTCTGTTATTTTTAAAGTAAGCTCCTAGATATTATATTCTTAATCTCAGATTTGCATCCTCTGAAGAAACAGGAATAGAAATAGAACTGCTCTTTTCCTTATTCCATTTTCAGATGTGTGATGAATTAACCCGGCTCTGCTTGTCAGCGCTGTTTATGAGGATGTACCAGAACCAAGCCCCAGAACCCAAACAACATGCTATCCAAAGGAAGTCCAAAGCTGGATCCAGACAACTTACCTGTTGTCCCTTTTGAATGACCCAAATCCAAATTTTAAAGCAGTTTCATCAGAATTTGGTCTATTTCTAATAACTAAGAGGACCTGCAGAAGACTCACAGTCTCTAACACAGAAGGAGATAAAATACAGATATAAGGATCTGGCTGTTCTTCAAGAGTCTTGTTTCCAGAGTTGTGCAACCAAGACTGTTGTTCTCACCACTGTGATATAAATTAGCCATCTGAACAGGTACAGGAAGATGGATATAGTGCTGTCAGTCTCATTTTCTGCCTCTGCAGGTGACCCATCCCAGCAAACTCCAGCAGACTTTTACAGTGACATGGAATGTTTTTTTCTCATTGACTGTCTCATGCCTGGAGATTTGCGGCATCCCTGAACATGTGCTTACAACTACAATTTGGTATACTTGAGGTCATAAAATGACACATCCAATTATATAAAATGACCGTTGTTACTCATAATGATCTCTCATAGGATAAAACGAGGACAAAACATGCACTTTGTAAGAATGTTTTTTTCTCATTGACTGTCTCATGCCTGGAGATTTGCGGCATCCCTGAACATGTGCTTACAACTACAATTTGGTATACTTGAGGTCATAAAATGACACATCGAATTATATAAAATGACCATTGTTACTCATAATGATCTCTCATAGGATAAAACGAGGACAAAACATGCCCTTTGTAAAACATAGCAAGTATTTTCCCAGGGCTGTTTAGTATTTGCTGTCTTGAAGGTTGAATTTGCATCACGATCTTGAAAACAGAGAATTGTCAGCAAGTCGTGCTAGCAGCGCTGGGCTTCCCGGCACAGAAAATTCCCCTCACGGGATCACTAGCCTGGCGTCTTGGTCTGTAACACTGAGCTTACGGGATGTGATTTAACACTGGCTTCAAAAATGGGAAGTGAGAGAGAATGCTATTCAAAAGAAGTAAAGGTCTCCCTCTCTCCCCTTTCCCTCTTCCAAGTTGGACAGATTTCCAAGAGTCACAACCA
>NW_010417091.1:32334-41479 GCF_000710305.1 Buceros rhinoceros silvestris | reverse complement strand
CTGAACACCACAGAGTCCCACCAGCACAGATTTTTCTGCACCTGTAATATGCAGTTATCCAGCACTGGTTTTCATGTCTTTTTCCCCCGGTAGTTTAATCAACAGCAAAATAGCCATGTACCACGCAACAACAGGATGGGAGTAGTGAAACAAGAAAAAACTGCCTCTGGAGCCAGGGGTAGAGACCTTGATTAACCAATAAACCAACCTAAATTTTTACAGACTATACCTGGACACAAGCTCAGTATTTGTGTTTTTGATAGACTTGTTCCAGTGTCTTTATTCCCTTCCCTTTACTGGGGAAGAGAATTTTAGAGTTTTGTTATTTGGGTGGTTTTGTTCAATTCTAATGTTGCAAAGAACTAGGAAGAGTAATAAAGAAACCTAGTGCAGGATTAACTCTTTTTACTATCTCTAGGATGCACTGGCTCCCAGTTTGAGCAGAAGAACATGCTTTGGAAAGCCAGCAGTCAGGCTGGAAATGTACTGCCCCTTTCAAATCAGGGATGAAGCTGTAACATTTCTGATAGGGCCAAGGGCTTCGCCTCAGACATTTTAAAACCCAACACAACAAGGTGGACATAGTTTAAAATGTCCTCCAAGGAGATGTATAACTTACATAGGCATTAAGCTGTTCAGGTGACACATGGAGTATGATCCCCAGCTTAGGGGATCCATTTGCCCTATATCCACCCCCCTGTGACAGGATACACCGATCAAGGCCTTTTGCATGCTGACTCCAGAGCACTGTGAGAGCACTGGGAGGATAGAGCCTCCTTAGCACCACGGCTGTGCCCGAAGCAGCCCCCTTCCATGCCCTCATGCCTCGTGCTGGACAACTACAACCAATTCTAGAATCTATTCTTTTTTTTCCTCCCCCCAAAAACCTCCTCTCTCACACTTTATGCTTCAGAAGGTCACTGTAACGAGTCCATCCATCAAGGCTGGGTGGTCCCTCTGCCTGCAGTCAACATTTTAAAATCAAGTGCATGAGATTCCTGGAGGATGTGTTGGGAGAGGACCTGGAATGGGTCCTTCTAAGAGGAGCTGAGTTCATGCCAGAGCACCACTGCAGACCTAGTCCTTTGTCTCAGGCCAGGATGGCCCAACACAGAATGCCCAGCTGCCCTTCTGGGGATGTTTCTGTTGGCCCTTTCTGATCTTAGGGATGCTTTTATCTCCATTTGTCATTCTCTTTCCAATTGCAATTACAAATAGTTTGGAGAGAACGATGTTTTGCCATCTGTTGCACAGCTCTTTGAAGAAGAGGTCCCATGCTCGAAGTTAGCTTTTTGCATCTTCTGGAGAAGAATCAAAACCAAAAATACCTTTGGATCACAAAATCTTACAGGGATGGCCTAAGTCTTTCTCAAGCCCTTGAGAATCCCTTGTGGTCCAGCTTACAACTGCTAGCGAAGCTGAGCAGGGGACTGAGAAGCCTTTTTCCAAATTCAGCTCGGACTGGATGTTTTGGTGAAGTTGTCTTTTTTATAATAAATACTTTCTCCCTAAAATTATGGAACTGTCTGTTTCATTTCAAACTCTTTCTTCGCCCCAGGATTCAGAAAAAGCAATGTTCTTTTAATGTGGAAATTTCTCGCACCGGTCCTTTCGTCCTTTGAGCCAAATCCCATTTTATGTTTCTTAGGATTTATTTATTGATACTTTCTTGGCCCACCTGATTAGTTACACAACTACGTGTCACAGACGGGATATAACCACCAGTTTAAAGCTCTTTTTGAAAAGTGACTGGAAGCGGCCAAAGCAGCTTTATCGGTATCTGATTTATTTAGCACATACAGTGATTTACTACAGCATTTCTTGAAGAGCATTTCATGCTTGAAGAATTTTTTTCTTTTTTTTTCATCTTTTTTGGACTCTTCTGAGAAGTTGACACATATAACCACTATTGTTTTGTATTGTAATCTTTTCAAATTTTTAGGGTTTAAATCATCTCTAATAAATAAAAATTTTCAGCTGAAATATGAGAAGGAAACTTTTTTTTATTTCCAACTACTCCTGATCATATTGTATATTAAAGAGTCCTTTTTTCTGTTGTGGTTTTTTTGTTTTGTTTTGTAATTAAAAAACTACTCAAATGAGAGAAAGAGAAAAAAATATATATATATTGCACGTCTTGGATTCTTTATTACTTATAGAGACAAACTTTGACGTTTCTGACAAATCCCATTACACACTAAGGTTCCAATTGTTAGCTCGAGCTGGAAGTGCTGAAATGGCAGAATTAGCCAGTGTTGTATCTCTCATACCTATGTCGTGGACTGGCTGATAAGCTTTAATATTCAAGAAGGCATGGCTCAGAGCAGTTTTGGTGTCGTGGCGTTCTTTCATTGCTGCTGGGGAGCTGGCCCCCACCGACCGCTGCAGAGATTTTGAACGAGGAGATGCTCCTGTGCCTGGAAGAACTCACATTTTAACAGCATTCTTTATTATAGCACCTCTGATTTTCACGAACCCGTCTGTAAGTGGGAGAAGTGGGATCAGTCCTGATTTAAATATGGGTCATGAAGCCTCACACAGATTTGTTAAATGATTTGTTAAAGAGAATGGCAAAGTCACAATGAACACACAGAGCACTTGACTTCTGTAGTGTCAGAACTACCAGAACATCCTCCTCTCTCCCATGTGAGGAAAAAGCTGCTGGCCCGTGTCTTCTGGGACAGGTTTTCAAAACCACTGAGATTTTCAGAAACAGCCCGTTGCAGAGGATTTGGTACCTGGGCATGTGGCAGCCACCTGCATTTCCAAACAAGTCCTTCTGCACTGTGAAAACCTGACCTTTCTCCGAGGCATGGAGCATTTCATAGTCTGCTCTGTGAGATCTGAGAGCCCTCTCAGAGATCCAGTTGTCATTTTTACCCCATTGCTAAAATGTTTTCAGTGCCAGGCACAGTTTCAGCAGTTTGCAGGGAAAGACTATTCCAAGCTCTTCAAGCGCAGTTCTAGTCTTTTTTCCAGTTGATAAATCCCCATGGGTGACTCCCACCCCATCCATTTCCAAAGACATAAACAAGGTACAGACCATCCTGGGTTTGAATCACAACCAGAGTCGCAAAGTCCTGAGATCCAACACATTATCTCATAGTAAATACACTCCTGTTCTAGAAGATTAATATGCTTTCTACTTAATTGAAGTGTGACACACAAAGCAAAAAATGTTAATTGAATTTTATAGCTCATGAAAGCTGCCAGGTTCTTGGGAGATAATTTTGCGGAGGGGATAACTTATCTTTTAAGCTTTATTTCTTTTTGGTTTTGGAAGCATTGAAGGAGCATTAGCTTGGAGAGACTACACATTTATTTATTGGCTTTGGCTTGTTGCAGCTAATGGCTATTTTATTTTTCAGAAAACGTGCCTAAACCTGGCTCTTCAGTACAGTTTGTGTAAAAATCTCACAAAAGAAAAAAAAACCAAACCTGTTCACCGAACCTCTGACCTTGAGCTTATCTCAGATCTCATCTCAGTTTGAAATGGAGTCTGACTCCTGACCTCTTTCAGTGGAACATCCCATCACCTGCCTGACTTCTCTTCTGAAATACAACATTTCTGTTTCCTTGCACTTAGACTGCATCTAGTGTTACAGTCGTCCCTTCTGGGGAGGACTGTGCTAAGCTTGTGCTTGGCTATACCTGATCAGTTCAGACAGACAAAGAGCTGATTAGAGCGATGGGATAGCAGTGACTATTACCAACCACTATACACTGATTTGGGTTGTTTAGAAGGGGTTTTTTACATAGGGAGTATTGATCATCATATACAAATTAAGACAGTTGTAAGGTAATTGCTGCTTCTGCAAGTCCATGTAATGTGTTTAAAATTTAGGAGCAGTAAAACTGTGATCCTGGGTAAACACATTATGCTGATGCAGAGACAGAAATCCTGCTCCAGAGGTCTGTGCACTTTCCAGCAGTATTAAAGACACTTACTTGGCAAAACCTTTGCCAGTGATGCCTGGAACTGGAAGCTCACATCTCACATGTCTCTGCCTAATGTTGTCTGTGTCACCAGCCTGAACCTAAGCTGTCAGAAAGAGCTTTGTAAGTATATATATATAAAAAAGGGAATATGATGCTTTGAATACAGGCAACTCTATTCATTGTGTCCTGGGTTCAACATGGAGGAACCGGATGCTCTCATGTTGTCTGGCCTAATGTCTCTCAAGTCCCTTCTAGAGTAAGGTTCATCATCATCATCGTCATTGAGAATTTCTTTTATAGCCAACTCTCTCAGGTATTCGATGCCCTTACTTAGAGTATCCCAGAGGGGGGCGCGGTGTGTGAGGTCATCTCTGTGGGGATATCTCATGTATACAGCTAGCAGAAATCGCCTAAAAATGCTGAGTCTTTCCTTTAATGTCCCTATTTGACTGTTTATGCCTCCCTCCAGGGCCATGTTTAGACCGCGACACATTCCCTCCATGGTACTGGGGTGACTGGTCTATGCCCCAGCCTGTTCAGTGCACTAGGGAGGTAAATCTGAACTATATGTCTGTCCTCTAGAACAATATCAGTAACAGCCACAAGCTCTTGAGAAGCAGCACTTCTTAATTTCTAGTAGATTGGTTAAGTTTCAGTCCACTACCAAGAAAAAGAATCCAAACAGAATAACAAAGTTCATCCCTTCTCCTCTGGTGAATACCTGTTTCCATGTGCAGGAAAAGACCAACAACCCACATCGTGCCCCACTAGTGGGTTTATTAGAGGAGCATTAGTGGACCTGATAGATTTTCCTGCTAGTGGAGTTACTAGATCTGCAGCAACCTGAAATCTGTTTTGCTTCTTGTTATGCTTTTAGCTGTAGCATTCATCAGAGACAGAATTCAAGGTCAATTAAATTAAAGCCAGTGGTCAGTTTGGAACAGATCTTCTAATACAGAATGTGAGAAGAAAAAAGAGAAAATTAAAAAGCAGATGAGGTTAAAGGGTAACAAAATATTTTCATCATTCTGTCAGATGTCGCCAGTTTCTCCACACTCCAGCACTCGCCAACTCTGCTGTGCAGGGAAGTCCTGGGCCATTTTGCATAATGCACAGACCAACGCCTGAAATAACGTTTGTCAGCAAAGAGTAATCACGTCCTGGCACCACCACCACCAGACAACCCGCATTAACGACCCGGGAGATCTCTGGTACGGACCCAACCACTTCTCGGGTTCACCTTCTTAAGCTTCCTTCGTGATAAAGCAGCTGGCTGGCAGACGACTGCATGCCGAAGCACAGCAAAGCACAGCCTGTGGTTTTAAACTGCATTATTCTCATCCCCATTACGAAGAAATATAGCTCCTTATAATCCCCATTACACTCCTGCATAATTGTGAACAATCTGCTGTAGTCTCTAGAGAGGAGCCCTTGAGCCTTAGACTGCTGTTAACCAGTGTTTTAAAAGCATTGCGTTAAAGCCCACGGATGTTCCTTGTGTTTTGTGCAGAAATCATCCTAATACGCTTAAACAAGAAATCCACTCATTTTCAACACAGAACATTTGTTTATCGATTTTTTGCTACACATTTATTGATGCTACCAATTATGTCTTTCACATAAAGAGAAAGAGGAACAACCAAAGGAGCAAGAACACCCAGTCTGGGTGAGGAATGGCGAATTCTGACTGGGGAGGGGAACTGAGCAAACAGTCAGCAAACCCCTGGGTTGGAATCACGACCTACTACAGCACAGACCCATATTTCCCGAATTGTTAATCAGCAACCTCTGCATACGATTTCATAAAAAGATCTGATGAGAAATGCCGGACTGTTGGATACCAGCTTCAGAGCACTAGCGCGGGGTCTTCGTACATGACTCCCAGTTTTGAATTAATGAATGATGTTGACTGTGTGCTCGCTAACCTTCCTCCACTGAACAGTTTTCTGGTGTACCATGCAGGAACAGAATGTACAACACTAATTAGCTGTTTTGCCCATCTACTTCAAATGTTTCGCACATGCCAGCAAATGTAAACACACAATTAGGGCATATTTAGTTAAAAGGCGAAGCAAGATGAAGTACAACTATTATTGGCCAGAACAAAAATCTTCATGATCTTCATCCATATTGAGGCCTAATTAAGTTTTAAAAAATGTGCAAATCAGCTCAGCTGATTATTTAAGGTTTGGAAAACAGTCCTAGGTTAGCAAGTGCGACGCTTGGGACTTTGGCGGCGTGGGTGGCTGTGGTTGGATGGCTGCTGTTACTATTAGCTGCTTGTTGTCTGCACACATACTATAAAAAACTCATCAGCCAAGTGTGAAAGTAATTAGCATTAGGAAATTGTGTTAACAGGAATTAGAATAGGAGTCACAGGAGATCTTCATTACAGATGAACAGTATTAAATGTCAGTTGTATCAAATGTGATGTGTTGTTGTAAGTCTTGCTACTTAAATGTAGGAAGTAAATAAAATTCAGCTCATTGTCAGCTCAGTTTAATGAATAAAACAAGTTGGCGGGGGGGGCGGTGAAAGGAAAAAGCATTTTCTCACTGAGCATTTGCTGATTCCGTATCTGGAAATCCTGCACTTTTCGGTGCTTGAAATTGCCCGGGATTATACAATACCTAAAGAGTGCCAGAGAAGATAAAAAGAAACTTTTTCCAGGGAATTTGAAGCATCCTTCACTGAGGTAAATCTTCTATTTTCAGGTCAGAGGAAATTCCTCTCAATCTGAAACACAAAGTCTTTTATAGGATTGTTGCCCCCAACACAAAATATTGCTTTGCAACAGCCTGACAACTTATTTTCTTTCAAATGTACGTAGGAAACTAATTAAAATAGAATTGCTTAATTCTAATTGCAGGGGGTTTCAGCTTAGACGTGTTTCAGTGATACCCACCACTACAGCTCCCAATTAGTCTGGTTGCTCCCAGGACTAGAATGTGCATCCCAGGATTTGACCACCTGAATTCCTTGACTGAGGGTGCACCCTGTACATTTGGGGGGGTTGTTACAGTGGAAGCGATACTCAAGCCACTGTGCTACCAGGATTTCAGTGCAAGGACTTGCTGGCTCCATCTCATGTTCCACGTGGCAGCTTCACGTAGCTCAATGCCTGTTTGGGCTCTGCTGTCCACGCGAGTGGCATCAGCAGCTGGGCTTCCTTGGGAGAACCAGATATGTGGTTATGTAAATTAATTAAGTTGGACGTTTGGAGGTAAAACAGAGACTACAACTCATCCTCCCAGTAGGAGTATTGCTGATTACCTTTAAGGCAAGTTCATACTTACAATGATAATAGTAATCAATTTTTAAAAATTTAAATAAATTTTAGCTTTATTAGTAATCCTTCTTTTCCCCCTTCTTCACTTCTCCTGAAGTTTAATTCTACCTATTTTGTATAGACTGAAGCGGTTTCTTTCCCACACCCCTCCAAACCCAAGCAGGTTTCAGCAAAGCCGAGAGGAGCATTTGGCAGCTCTAGTGCAGCTGATACCGGACCCCAGAGGCAGGGTTGCTGCTTCTGAAATGTGTCTGCAAGTTCTAGAAAGCTAATTAAAGCGAAGCGTATTCATCTCATCTTACGGGTACTCTGTGTCTGTGGGCTATAAGATACCGAAAAGACTTCTGTTTCCCTGCTTCTTTAACTGTGTGTCAAAGCAATCAGCCCTGTGTGTAGTTTCATCTTTCCTGCGGTGTTTCTAGGTGCTAATTAGCTTTGGGGCCTTAGAAAAGGGGGAGAAGGTGCAGCAAAGTCTTTCTGTGGAGGCTGGGTTCTTGCCCACCCTTTAGAAATAAGCCCAAAGGGAGTCTGTCGATAGAGGCTGATGGTTACTCAGGTGCTGGGGTTGCTCCAGGGGTAGACTCTGCACTTACCAATAAGGGAATATGTTGCTGCTTCAGTGCATATTTTAGCAAACTGCTTTTCCTCGCTTTATAGCCAGGGCTCTCTCTAACATCTCCAAAGCCAAGGGACGGCAGAGCGCTACTTGTATTTCCTAGGTCTTTGGTAGTTTGGTTCAACCAAGGAAAACTTCCATCCTGGAGCAGGGTCTTTCTGACAACCAGTTTATTAAATCTCTGTAAAACAACAGAAGCAGAGCAAGTGACCCTGTCTCAGATGAAAATACATAGAGCCGAATCAAGCCACGGGTCCTAATGCCCCAACCTCAGTTAAACTGTGTCCCAGTGGGTGGAGCAGTAGGAAGCGTCCTCGATTCCCTGATAGCCTCAGCTCTACGTGCTCAAACACTCAGGCACTTTCTAATAAAGGGCTTTGGGAAACTAGATGTGAATTTGGCCTACCCAGATACCCACTTCTTATTTATTTAATTTTTTTTTTACTGTTCCATTTACTGCGAAGGAAGGAAGTGGTGAGAAAGCTGTGTTACGTGCCCAGCCACAGAGTCCCGGCACTTTACAGCATTCCCATACTCCCAAGGACAGTCATGTTCTTGGCAGGCTGGTGTTAGCAGCAGGCTCACCTAAAAGTACTTACGGCTGCTGTCAAGCCCTTCCTAACATGGCAGAGTACATCGTGTTTGTGGATATCCCAGCCCTTTTTTTAGTCAGTTTCCGACTGTTAAATTGCCCGTGGGCTCTTGTAACTGTGTAATCACAGTCAACTCCTTCCTTGTTTGGGGTGACTGAGTCCAAAGCTTTGGGGCTTTTTCGGGTCATGCGTGCCAGACCTCAGAGTGACCTTAACTAACAATCCCGTGTTCCTCTTTCATGTACTTACTTTCCAGGATCAATCTCTTTCCAAAAACAATATTAGTATTGGCCCCGTCCCCTATTCCGTTTCCCGCTGGTATATGTCTGGAGCACTAAGGGTAAGAACAAGGCTCTCTGTCTCTAAAACCCTTCTCTTTCGGCTACAGTGGGGTCCTTTTCTTTACATCCGTTGCATTTCTAAGGGGGAAGATGGAGGGTTTTGCAGTAAGGGAACCTTGGTGCCCAGTGCCAGTGACTCGTGCAGGCACTATTTGCTGGACCCAACACGTTTTGGTATTCTTTGAACATAAAGGGGGATTCATAACCAGGGGCACTGGATGTACAATCACTTTGTTCCAACATGCATTATCCAACACATTCTGCATTAATAAAAATAACCACAAAACAAATGAAGTGAAGAATAATGCAGCTATACAGGGACAGGAATGGCAGGAGAGGCTCGTCCTGGAACACTGTGCTCCGTTCT
>NW_010417091.1:19475-32211 GCF_000710305.1 Buceros rhinoceros silvestris | reverse complement strand
AGCTGGAAGCTACTGATTATAAAATTGTAAGAAATTAGATGAACACAGTGACACAAGCCTTGGAAAGAAATTACTGCAGAAGTCTGTGGACCTTTTTATCACTTCACAGCAAGTCTGGGTCCTCTCTGGAAGGTGTAGCAGGCTGAAAGCCTGGACTTCAGTGGGCTGTGAACTGAGGGAAGGAGGTTAGACAGCGGCTAAGTGACATTTCATCTCTCACCTTATACTTCCATGAATCAGTGAAAACCAGACTTACTCCTTTCAAATGCACAAGCTTCAAGCCATGACAGTTTTGTAGACCTGTGAAGGCTGTGGGGTAGGTGTAATGCCATCGCACACTTCCAGAGCTCTGGACACATCCCTGCTCCCCAGGGATGATGGATCACCATCACACCATCAGCAGTCCAGCGTGGAGAAAGCTGCTGTCATTTGTCAGCATCACCAGTTTTGTTGATTTAATAACAGGAACAGATATGTGTGCTGGGCTGTGATTCCAGCAGATAAATGTGGTATAGGATGGGCAGCTTAGCAAGAGTAAAGGGCTACAGAGGAGCCTGTTCCATTTGCAAATTGCAGGGCAGGGCAGGAAGGGTGAAATGGAGAAGTGTTAATGCTCCATTAGCTTATCTGATGGGCGGAATTAGGACCATTGGGCTTGAGGGTTGGGGATTTTTTCATGTTTCCTATTGACAAACATTGCTTTTCTTGCTTTTCCGCTCATGGAGAGGAGTTAATTGCCTTCCCACCCTCTCCACCCAAGGGCTAGACCCTGCAGATGGTCCAGCTGCTGGTGCTTTGCAGGAGCTGATGTGGGCACCTGCCCCGGTGCTTCTCAAGCACACATCATCCCAGCTTCACATCCTGAGTTTTGGGGAGAAAACGCACGTTTCCCCATTTGCAGGCTCGGAATGAGGACAATTATCCCCATCACCTCAGCAGACCTGACCTATTTTCACTGCCTGTGGTTCTCTGCTTTCTGGGAGCGATGACACTGGTATACAGTAAAGAAAGGGCCTCATCTGAGCCAAGTACTATTCATTTAGAAGAAACAGTTTTATTTAGAAGAAGACTTTTAAGAGAAAACAGATTTTAAGGACAATAAATCACTCTGTATTGCTCTACCTAGAGCTTATCCCCTGGTGTCAGAAAGGTGCATCTGACTTCTAGACTTTTCTAGAGACTGTTTTTTCCTGGACCCGTCCTGCAATGCCTTACACCCATCTGTGGCTCAGCAGCTGTTCCAGTTTGGCTGGGACCTTGAAATTAGGCTGTAACCTTGTAACTGAGTTGTCAGCATTTGCTGAGAGATCATTTACTGTTCTCCTGCTCATTCCCTTCCCATTCAGACAGGAAAGTCTTATACAATAACTTCACCTCGTGGAAAAGGTCATGTACAGAGTTCACAAAACACTGTCTCTCTATTCCTTTGTTTATTTCTTAATATCCCTATGCCCATCCCATAAGCCACAAAACAGGGGAAGACATTTAAAAATACTCGCTGTTTTGGCACATTCCCCATAATTTGGCAGTATTTGGGTTGAGGCTTTTGGTTTTCATTTATCTGAGTTTTAGAAAAATCAGGACAAAGCTCAGCTGGAGTTTCACAGTTTTGCTGAGTTTCACAGAGAACCCCCATGCAGAATCGCCACAGGTTTTATAGGTCCCATCCAGCCCATAAATCAGTTGAGGTCGGCTTGAAACTCAGCCCAGGTATGCTATGGCACCCCAGCAGCCCCAGGACTGATCCAGGCAGCTGCACGGAGGCTTGCGCAGCCCTCGTCTGTGCTCGGATCCTGCTCTGCCGCTGACTTTCTGCACATCCCATCCCTTTTCCCTTCAGTGGTCCACGGCCACCAAACTTGCCTGCTTTCCCAGTGTGCCATTACGTGTGTTAACACCAACATCCTCACGTCAGCGATGTCCCGTGGTAGCAAGAGGCAGAGCTGTTATCACTCGCTGCAAACAGCTCTTTCCACATATTTTTTTGCTTGTTTGAGTGTCAGATGTGGAAAACCGAACAGGATGATCACTCAGCATGTACCTTGTCTCTGCTGCCTGCTGGGAAGTCACAGCAAAAATGAAAAATTAGAGAGAAGAATTTAGAAAACACTGAATTGCTCAAAAGGCAATAGGGCAAATTAAGTCCAACTCCACTGTGGTTTTGCTGGTCTTGACAGAGTTGCACCAAGAGACAAATACTCAGATGTTCCACTGGTTTGTCAGCAGGCAATTGGTAAAAATCTTTCAGCACTTTTACTTAAGGAGTGCTCAGTTTTTTTCTACCCACAGAACTCCTGTGGCTATGACAAGGCGTTCCCCAAAGAGCACTAATGATCTCATCGCAGCTGACCCCACGAAGAAACCTTTAGCCCAAGCATGAGCACTGATCAGCAAGTGCTCACCTACCATGGCACAATTGCTAGTTGATGCCCTGTTTGGTCTTGCATCAGTTTACCCACAAGGGTTTCCATGGCAATTTATACACAGTATCGTACCTGTTATATCACGCCCGATCTGCTGTTTTTCTGCGGGGTGTACCACATGCCAGCCCTGTAAATCCTTGAAAAGCTTTGGATCTGTAGGGTAGTAATTACCCAGTGTCTGTGGAGCAAATCCAAAACACACTCTGGGTCTGTGGAGCTGTAATTATGCTCTAGACTGTATGACTAACCGACTGCTACCAGTTTTCCCAGTCACAAGGTGTAACGTAACCCTTGCAGCCACTGGATGTTTTCCTACATCTAAAAGCCTTTGCAAGGATTTTAGAGGTTGAATGTCATTCAGCTGCTCTAAACCTAGATTCGGATTTTAGACCGGATTTATTGATAGCAGACCTCTCAATACGCAACTTTCCCACCACATGAAACCTCCATACCTTCAGTGACACAGAAAGGACCTGTCCCCAGAGCACACCTGCACAAGGGGTCAACCAGTATCTGCGTGCCTGTGTCTGGGTTGTGTAACGGGAGATGCTGTGCTCCATAGCCCGAGCCTCCTTCTCCTGCTACGTGACCCCGTCCATGAGACATGGACTGGCCCGTGGTTTAGGGACCCGGAAACCATCTGTGCTCAGCACAAGGTGTGGTGGGAGGACGAGGAGAGCAGGGAGAGTCAGCAGCCCAGCTCCTGGTGAAGAACGTCCTCAGCAGGGTCTTTGTTCAGCTCTTTCCTCATGCTCTGCCTGAATCAGTTTTTCAGTCCAACAGTGTAATATGCAGCAAGAGCTGACAACCACCAGCACCTCTCCAAGGGGATCCACCCTGAGAAGTGATGAGAGCTCCCAGAACTATGCACATCCTGTGTGTGCACTTGAGCACACAGCAAAGCTGGGAGATCCCTGTGGTAATTTTCTTTATTGCAAATTCAGCTATGATCACAATTTTCCAAATTTGGAGAGGCCACAAGAGGCACAAAGGGGAAAATCTAGACTTTAAAATGAGAAAATGGATCAGTGGGGCACCGAGGTGTGAGAGAAAAAGCGTAACATTAAAAGGAAAATCTGGAGTTCAGGGGTGGGATACTGATGGTCCAGCAGCAGGATAAAAGCACGTAAAGCATTGTTACACCAATGCACTACTTTAACTTCCACCTCGTCTCAAAACCATCTCTTGTTTCAGCCACCACCCATCAGAAATACTGTTGAATTCGCTATACTGTGTCACGGGCAGGGTATTTTCAGCACTAGAAACATTTTCCTCTGAAATTAAATCTTCCAAGAACTGCTTTGGAGAGGAAGTCTGGTCACATTCAGAGGAAGACACATGATGTATTCCTTTGTCCACTCCTAGCAGCTGGATCTGCAGGTCCTGCCATTGTGCCAATGAATTATGTCCTCCAGTGTTTACCCACGTTCATGCTGCAGGGACTTGATGGTTATTCAAAGCATGCTTGGGGCGATATAATTTCATGTCCTTCCAAAACCTCGGAAGGTTACAGCAAGATCCTTGGAGCCCAGAGAGCTCCATGAAGTACTTGTGAGCATAATGATAATTCATGTGCTTTGCCCAGTGGTGTTAGTTTCCATTCCAAGAATGATTTTATGTGGGACTGGAATTTCTCATGAACTGTGGTGCAATCACTTCTAAGAGTGACTGAGGGATTTTACAAATGTTTACAGCTGGGGCATGTGGCAAAAAGGAATGGAAGGTAGATATGACAGAAATGAAGTTGGCTTAACAAGTAATTCATCAAAAGATAATTGTGCTAGTTAAAACATTACCCATAAAACACACCCATAGCACAAACGGAGGCAACAAGCAGTGACCAGTGACCTGACAGCTGTTAAAAAAAACATTTGCAGTCACAATCAAGACCTTTTGATGAAACCACAAGCAGGCAGATGGAGTCACATGCATCTGAACATGGCCATATGACAATCTACCTGCTCATCCTTTTACAGTGAATGGCAGCTTTGTAGGGTGTCTCACCCAGACAAGGTGAGGAGATGGGAAGCAACATCAGCAGGATGTCTACAGTGCAAAATAGATCTCTTTTTTCCTGTGATAACCTCCCGCAAACCATCCATGTCCTCACTCTTGCTCTCTCTTAATGTGGTGGACTAAGAGACAATCCATGTCTGCAGGTTGTCCTTACGGTTTAGCATGTGACTTCAGGGTAGTTTGTGTCCAGATTATGACTATATATATGTTTACATACACACACACATACATGAAATATCTATTCTTCACCTTCTGTTCTTCAGCTTCTGAGTGGTGAACTGGAAAAAACTTTACAGAAAACCCATTTTTATCCTTTAAATTTTAAGGACAAGTACTGTACCTTCCAGAAGGACTTCAATGTCAAGCAAAGTTGTTTTCTCCTTGAGGGACTGATAAAGTGAAACTTATACCTTGCAGCTGCCTTAGTCATTCTCTTGAAAGCATGCTCACCTCGCTCCTCCAGCAGCAGAAGTGACCGGCGCTGCCCTCCTGGCACTGCTCGTGCCTGAACTCGAACTGAGCCATTGTGTGTGAGACCATACCCTGTTGTAAAGGGTATCAACGCTTAGCTACAAAGAAAAGAAACTGAATCACAATAGAGGTTGCTGGAGAGAGGATTTTTTAAAACATTTTCTGTTTCTAATTTTGGTAAGGAAATAGACAATTACTGTCTTAAAAAAAATTAAATGTCATGAAATTTCAAACTCTGTTTGTTTCTGATAAATTGTGACAACAGCAACTTGTGACAGAGGTTGCTGGAAATGTCCCCTAATAGCAGTGTTGTGTTGGCCAAGAAATGTTTGATCTGTGCTCTAGTCTTTTCTTCGTGTGGTTGGACTGGCCTATAGTCAGATTAAGAAGTCATCTGGTTAATTTAGTTTTTAAAAATAAATTTGACCCAGTCAGTCTTTGCTGTACAGCAGCTATACCCAGTCTATCCAGAGGAGTAGTTAGAACTAGGAATCAGCCAGCACCACAGCACTGTTAGCAAACTTACTTGAACTTTATGGAGGGCATCTGAAATCTTGATCTACGTGTCTTCCAGCTTTGGCTGAGGGCCAGCTCTATCTTCTACCCAAGAAGGCCTGGTTGGACAGTGTGTACTTTGCTGGATGTGCATCCACGAGGCAGAACGGTAGTGTTTACACAAGGAGGCATCTGAGTCACCTCCACGCTTCACTAGGTTGTAATTTCTGACATAAAACACATTCAGTAGGTCAGGTTTAAATGACCACGCAGATACCTGGGCATCAGCCTGTCTTTCGGTTTTGTCTTAGGAGGTTTATCTGGCTCTAATCCAGTCTTACACGAACCTTCTGCCATATAATGCGATCTGCACTCGCAGTACTGGTAGAGCCAGGGGAGTACTCTGACACCCACTGACCAGGCAAGCATCAAACCCTACAACCCAGACTTTTAGTTAAGGAGACTAACATTGCCACTGGTCCTTTTCAAGAGGACTTTTAGGTCTAAATCCCAGTCATTTGAATGAACTCACTGGCTTCAAAGCCAAGCAGAAATTCCGCTACTTTTACCTGTGCTGTTGGGCCCAAACACTAGTCAACAATCTCGTCCTTAGAAGGTAAGTCTCATTAAATGAATTCTTCAGTGATTGCCCTCAAAGTCTACAAATAGTCTTTCACACTGTAGTGGTCAGCTTTGGAGAATGACATGAGATCTTTACTCCTAGAAATCTGTGAGGCTTGAAGACAGGGCAAGAAAAGGTGAATGGGTCTCTCCTTCCATGCCGCGCTACTATGGACTGGAGTTTCCTTAGTTGTTAATAATTGCTGGGAAACATACCACCACGTGTTGCCTTTACATTGCCACGGTTGTATCAGAGACAGCAGAAGCAGCGGCAGAGTCACCAACAGTGGTGGGAAACGATGCTCAGTTGAACATGGCGGCTTGGGCTTTAGCTTGTGCTTGAGATGGAGCTCAGCTCATCTGTCACCGCTACTATAGCCCGCCTGAGGCGGTGGGAATTAATTACAAAGCTTGAGAAGAAAAGTCAATAACAGAATTGAAATATTCCCATCGGTTTCTCTTGAATCAGATCTCCCAGATAGTGTCTGCTGGTCGTAAAGTATGATGCTAGGTGAGATAATACTGCTAATTAGAGGGACACTGCACCCAGTCTTCAGCCAGCTCTTGTGAAGCTCCATGAGGTCATGCATGAATAGGGTCCAAGGAAAAAGGCAAAGTGTCAATGAGGATGACTTTCTCCAATAGATTCACCTCCGATAAGCACATTCCAATGACTCAGTGCAGGATGAGTAGGTGCTGGAATTTTCACATCCATGTAAAAATAATGTAGTATAGAAAAATCCAGTAAATGCCTGTTTTGTTCCACAGCTTCTATTTAGAATTAGAGATGAGCAATAGGAAATCTGAGGTACAACACAAATACCCAGTATCTGTCGATATTTACTGTTATCCCAGGGTGCTCTGCTCATGAGCTAATACTTTGTAGTATGGTGGGAAAAAAAAACATGTACAAAATTACTTCCAGTCGGTTCTGAGGTAGGTCTTGAGTGACCAAAATCCCTGTCCTTTGACACAAATCCAGATCACAGTAGTTGTGCAGGCCGTGTTCTGATTCAGCGTGGAATTTGTTTTTCCAATCATGTGAGAGAGAAAACGTCTGGTCCAAAGAGGGAGATGTCAGCCTGTATGCAAATTTGCTCGTCAGAGGGAAATGATGCCTCAAACACACAAAGCAGAGCAGTGGGCTCAGCAACGTGATAACTTTTTGTAGCGCCTTGTGGATGAAACCATCTCTGAAGGATTAATAACAAACTGAAAGCCCACTGGAAATATCTCACTTGTTTTTTTTGGCTTCCAGAGCATTCCTAAGTGTAATTACTAGCAGTTGAGAAATGGAGAGGATGAAAAAAATCTTGTGGTTAGTGCACAGGGCGGTGGCTCAGGAGACCTAGGCTGATTTCTAACCTCTGTCATGGTCCAGTGTCAACACAAGAAAAAGAGCCTTTAATTTATCTGCAGCTCGATTCCTTTCCTATGGCGTGCTGAGCCTGCCAGCGGCACAGGCAGCAACTCCCCGCTCAAAGGTGCCCTCCTCAGCCCTTCGGGGCCTGCTGATGCTGCCTGCAGTCAGAGGATGGACCTTCAAGGGTCCTCAGTGCTTACACATAAGCCTCTCTTAACAGCCACATACTGCTTCAGATGGGGCAAATCCAAAGTTCTGTGCGCAGATGTGCATCCCTTTAAGCCCATGGATACAAATGGATTTGTGCTCCACACGACTGAATGTCTTTATTAAGATACACGTTTGCTGGGCAGTGACAAATCTTTCCTTCGGACCATAGTGATTAAGGCTTAATTTTATTCAGGATTATAGACAGTTCCGTTTGCAAACCAGCCCTCATCCAAGTTTGCACACATATTGCCTGGAAATGAACGTTATTCTCCAACTGCTTAAGCAGCTTTGGATAAGAAATGATGGTTTCAAGAAGATTAGGGGCGTAAGAAAGGTCTGCAAGCTCAAAGGAAGTTGAGAGAATGAGATCAGGGAGAAATGCTGCCGCCTGGGAGGGTCTGAGACTTCAATCGCTTGGGAGAGTTGGAGAAAGTTGATGGGAAAAGGATGGGTTACTGAAGGTGATGAACTTAGTGAGCATGAAGACAGCCTAGACTTAAAAATATATATATATGTATGTGTGTGTATATATATATGTATGTGTATATATATATAATCACCATAATATGGCAGGAACCGGGAGCATCACATTAGATGAAGTTACAGATGTCATGTCAAACACAGAGGGGAATAAAGTCTGCCTTGCCTGGTTCAAGAGCTGAGTAAGGAGGATGGACAGAGGGCAGGGGGAGGTGACGCTCACAGGGCTGCCCAGCAGAGCTGGGCTGCGAACGTTTGCCCAGCTCTCTAGTACCCTGTTCATGCAGACTGTTTCTCCTCTGGGGTTTTCTCCGTAGACACATGCCTATTCTGCCAGATAAAGGTATTCAAATACAACATATTATTATCTGTTTTAAACACACATGTTCATCCCTGCTCTGAGCACAGGAGGAGGAGGACAGCGTGGATATCCAATGAATATTTCACCCTCATTGTAGTGACAGCTTTGATCTGTGAAACAGCTTGGAGTAAAATGCTGGTAATTTTTCATGGGAAAAACAGTGGACATAATTTTTATGTAGTGCCAAAATCCTGGATGGATATAAAAATCAATGGTTTTAGCCCAGAGAAGAAACATTACAATCATTCCAAAATAACCAGATTCTGCTTGTTTATTGTTTTCAAGTATCTGCAACTCTCCTCATCAATTTTTCACATTATTCCTTGGCTGTTTTCTCACATTCAGTCTCTTTGCTGGTTTCATATTGTGTTCTCTGGAGATTGCTTTCATAAATTTTTACTATTTCCTCAGAAAGATTTTGTTGTTGTTGTTGTTAATTCCAAATGAACGTTGTCACCGTGATACGGTGTAGCAAGAGGAGAAAGCCAGGCAGTGGAAACTCCTTTAACAGACTGACATGGAAAAACCCCTCTGGCTGCCTGTCAGCCAAAGAAGGTCGACTGCAGTCAGAGCGACGACTCTGTCAATGGGTCCTAAATCCAGTATTTCATATTGATCTCCAGCTTCATAAATACCATATTGACACTGGTGACATCAGTCCTGACATCAGCATGATGAAATACAACCAGGACATATAAAAATGACTTCACACTGCAGATTTGCTTGCCACAGCCACTGGAACAAGACTGGAAAGGGTCTTTTGTAAGTTTAATTAGTCATTAGTAGTGATGTTTTGTTGGAGGAGCTCTGTAGGCTGGAGGAGTGTTGCTGGCTCTCCAGCTGGCTATGCTGGTGTCCACACATGATGATGAGGTGAGACTGAGAAGAGCAAAGCAAAACCACCTCAGCAATTGGGGCAGGGGGATGTTTGAAATTGGTGTTGCAGGCATTTAAAGCAGATCTTGTGCTCACCTTGGCTCTCTGGCTTCGGGGAGGAGCCTGGCCCTGTGGCTCAGCCAATGGACCAAAGATGATCTTCAGCTGATCTTCAGAGTTGGAGGAGATTTAGGGAGATTCATCTTTCTGTTTTACCCAACCTTAAGCACAGGGTACTAGAAAGGTTCCTGAACAGCAGTGTTGGGACCCTGCTGCTGTACACACATGGAAAGTCAGGCTTAGACATACCCAAGGTGCTGGCCACATCCTCCTGCACAATAACAGACCTGGGGTCCGCTGCCACCATTGGTGCTGAACCTGGGAACATCCCTTCCGAATTTAATTAAAATCCAGAAGCAGCATCATTAAATCATACAAAGACCAACCAGAACATTTTGCAAAAGGGTGTTCTAAGTGACCATGGTGGTATTTAGGGAACTGGTTATGAGCTGACAAAAATGCACATGATAACTATTTTTTAATAAAACGAAGGGGGAAGGAAGAGGATGATTCCCTTGAAAATTGTACAAAATTACTTTTCACATACCTCAATTATCTCCACCTTCATTTTATATATGAAAATCTGTGCCTACAGAATAAGTCAATACAAGCCAATAAAATGAGAACAGTATGAGACAGGTCTTTGGATTGTATAAATAAAGCATGGCTGAGGTGACATCATTGGAGCAACGGTGATTTATACCAGCTGAGGATCCAGCCCATAAACCAGGAATAACTCTTTCTGTGCTGTGATTTATGTTCTCCAGTTATTGACTGCTTAGGAATAAGCCCTCTGTTATAAACAATCTGGGGAACGAAGAAGGCAATTGTGTCTTAATGAGACCATGGTTCAAAGCACTGCCCTGTTACATTGACCCTTCTATAGATCACAAAGTCTCCTTGATTTAATTACCTTACAAAGTCCCAGACTAGACAGCTCCAAAACTCATTTATGCCCCAATTTATTATATTTTTTTGGTGCACTTTATAATGATTTACAATTCAGCCAAGGGACTCTTCAGACAACCGATGAGAATTGTTTGGAGGGGTTTGCAGTTTGTATGCAATTACATTTTCCTTAAGAAAAAAAAAAGCCCAATTTGAGTCTACAAAGGTCTTGTCTCCTTCCCAAAGCACAAAGAATAAGCAGTTCTGCCTTTTAAGTCTAAAGAAGCAAAATCTTCAAGGATAGAATTAGGGGAATTTAAATTGGAGGCAAGACACAGCACACGTCGGAAATGTTCCTATTTGAAGCTTACAACTCCGTCATGCACGCCGTTTTCTGCAGATATTAAAGGAGTGTTCCGCCAGGATTATCTCATCTTCAAGGAGATATTTCTTCCCCCCCTTCAAATCTCTGGTACAAAGCAGTGGAAATAATACGATGTTCCCTTCCACTCACAAATGAGCATTCTCTTCTGTCTCAGGATGTCTCACAGTCTCTCATTAGATAAGTCTCAAAACACCTCGAAAATTATGAAACATCCAACTATGACATCTTAATTCCTCCCGGAGCACGACTGCACTGCAACCACAAGTTGGTTTCCAGAGGCTGTGACTGGGAGACACGATCCCCACTCATCTCTCTTCAGAGGTCCCTTCTGCTCATCACCTACCCTGACTACCTGCTCTGTCCCTTTTCACTAAATCCTTCTCTCCCGGTACCCAGCCCTTGGCGTTTTCCATCTCTTCCCTTTCTCCGACCAGAGATCGCTGGAGTTTCAGTCTTTAATGTCATGGTCTGACCTTGGCACAACTGCTGGTGCCTGTTTCAGTCTCAGGGGGCTGAAAAGTCAGAGCCTGGTACAGAAATGACTCAGGTCCGTTTGCTCTGGATGTGAGCACGCCACCCGTGCTCCACGAAGCACCGCGCCAGGCAGCTTCTTTATATATTGCTCTTAATTAGCTCATGCTGTTAATTATCACTAATGTTCAAAACAAGCAGAATTTCAAACTGAAAGCATCCCATATATACTTTTTTCTTTATTTTCAAGTCCTTTAAGCACAAACATATACTCCCTTGGGAAGAAAGTCTCCTGGGCAAAGTTACCGTATATATTGAGAGGAACTTTAACCCATGCTGCAAACCATATATTAATATTTAATAAGCCCCTGCCTTCTCTGAACACAAATAAAATATTATTGCTTTCTGAGCTGAAATATGTTTAAATGGAACAATTATTTATATTTTTCCAAAATAAACAGTCTTCAAGTGAAGTTCTTTTGAAATTGTTTTAGAGATATTTTTGTGAGTTGGATGGGTGCCTAAAAATAATGCTGTAGATTGTAAGATCTGACAATACTAATAATTACACTGCTATAATTCAGCTTAAGCACCCTGCCTTCCTCTGGGTATCAGGACTCCCTTTTTCTCCTTGACATCTAGGGCATTTTAATGTATTCTAGTGGAACATTTAAATCTACAATCATAAACTCCTCTGGAAAATATCGTCTTGTATTTTTAGGACTGGAAAAGGACGCAGGGAACTTGTTTCTCCCTGTTAAAATTATAATAAGTGTCTCTACTAATAGGAGAGGAGAAGAAAAGAAAGAGAATAATGTGACAATTGTAATCATCCTGCTCTGTCATAAAACAAATATGTTAATAGTGAAAGACAATCATCAAACTGTGGAGCTGCTCTGACATCTGGACTACATTAGAGGCACTTTTCTCCTTGACATCTAGGGCATTTTAATGTATTCTAGTGGAACATTTAAATCTACAATCATAAACTCCTCTGGAAAATATCGTCTTGTATTTTTAGGACTGGAAAAGGACGCAGGGAACTTGTTTCTCCCTGTTAAAATTATAATGTGTCTCTACTAATAGGAGAGGAGAAGAAAAGAAAGAGAATAATGTGACAATTGTAATCATCCTGCTCTGTCATAAAACAAATATGTTAATAGTGAAATACAATCATCAAACTGTGGAGCTGCTCTGACATCTGGACTACATTAGAGGCACTCGCGGGTGAGCCCGAGCGCTGCGCTGCTGCTGCTGCACCCCGGAGCCACAGCAGGTGGATACATAGCCCCGTGCAGACCTTTAATCCTCTTCCAACTCGGCAGAGTTGGTCCTGGTGCCCTCTTCAACTGGGGATGCTGCTTAATCAGCCCTTAGCAAGAGCCGTAACCAACATCGATGCCCTCTGAAGTAGAACAGGTTTCCCTGGGGAGGTGGCCAGCCTGCAGGTAGAAGAAGGGATGGGCTCCAGGTGCCCCTGCACATTCACAGCTCTGCTGAATCGCAGGCTGGATCTAGTTGTGGATGCAATAAAACATTTCCTGTGTTCTTGATGGTTTTTCTTCACTTCACTCGGTGCAAGAAAAGGGGAGAAGGGACAACAAATGTGGACCTGG